>NC_042990.1:27623181-27698181 GCF_901001165.1 Salmo trutta
CACACACACACACACACACACACACACACACACACACACACACACACACACACACACACACACTGGCAATACACAAAACGCTATAGGCATTCATCATAGTTACTTCATATGACAGAGCTCTTTTTTCTAAGTCTCTGAAGTCTGCATAAGAAGATGAGTCTAGCCTTAACACAGTCGTCCCTTCCTTAACCAAGCGTTCAGTCTATGGATGACTGCTTCATTTTAATGGCTGTGCAGTTGAACGTGCAGTTGATTAAGTGGAATATGTGTTAAACGTTCTTTTACATCAGTTGTTGTTGTTGTTCTTCTCTCTGGTCTTATAAGTCCAGCGAACACTGCAGATGGTGTTGTCCTATGAGATGGTACAGTAAACTGAGATTCTGGCTTTGGATCCTAATGATCCAATGGCATTTAAATCCTGGTGTCATGGTTGAATTCCTTATATGGCCATTATCATGCCAATCCTCCAAATGGGTTCGTTCTTAACCTCATAGCCTTACCCACCAATGTTTCATTTTTTACCCTTCTACGCAGTTATTATATGCTCGCGCACATGAACGCATGCACACACACACTAACACACATGCACCCTTCCCTCAGTGGCACTGGCTTCCACAGTGTCATCTGTCAGGTGAGGAAATGCTAAACTGATGCTAAAACGATGCAGTATGAATGTACAGGAGAGACCAAATCCTCACTGTAGTTGATGCATTAGATCCCGTGACATGTGTCTTAATGCATCAACGTACATCTGAATGACAAGATGCAAACATGGAGGACAGTCATCAAACACGTGCACACACAGGTGTACACACACACAAACACAGCTATGGTGAGATGTGTCATTTGCCCAGAGGGCCACATTGTCTTTTCATATCTTGTAAAAGTGTCTTTACAACGCTTATAAATTGATACACAGGTCTATAGGGTTTTCCCAGGTGCTGTAAAGTGTTATAATGCCCACAGCATCTCTCTATGTTAGGTGTCTGCCACTGAAGACTTGGCTAAATAGTGGAAGAGATGGAAATCACTGGAGTCCTATATGTAGGAGCAAACTGCATTACTTTAATGTACATGTCAAATATATCTAGAATGTACATGTCAACTATATCTAGAATGTACTGTACAGTATATCTGTATATCTCTATATGTGTAATTCCATCTTGTTTTGTGTATATTATATATTTAAAATGTAAATATTGGACAGCTACCAACGGTGTAATTTTCCACTCGATTATTCATCAAAGAGAAAAGTGGAGGCTTTCGTTATGGAGTGGGTGTATGTTATCGGGCTTTGGTGCGACTGCTCAGTATTCCGTATTCATCCGCTGCCGTCTGACTGGCACTACTTTAATTTGATTAAAAGGCTGTTCTCCTCTTTGATTTAGTCTCTCTTCACAAGTCCTCCACCAAAACCCCAGATGGAATTGGTTGAAGAACACAATCCTCTTCAAATCTCACTGCAGTATGGCGGGAAATCAGACACCCCCCACCCAAACAAAATCAGGACCCTGATAGAAGTGCACAACCATGCAAAGTACTTCGGAAAAGTGGGCACTTTTGCACGTTCATGTCTGGCTAGAACTCTGATTGGTTCCATAACGAAGAAAAATTGAAATCTGGAGTTGTTTGGATTTATTTGTTAGTCTGTTGCAGCAGCTAGGTCTGGCATTCTGTTTATACAAGAGACTTTCTCTCTCACTCTCACTCTCTCTCTCTCTCTCTCTCTCTCTCTCTCTCTCTCTCTCTCTCTCTCTCTCTCTCTATCTGTCTTTCTACCCCCCCTTTCAATGCTTCTATAATTTAACATCCCTCCCTCCCTCCCTCTCTCTCTCTCCCTCCCTCCCTTCTCTCTATCTCCCTACATCCCTCTCTCTCTCTCTCTCTCTCTCTCTCTCTCTGTCCCTCTGTCTCTAGTGGAGGGCCAGTGGTTGGACTGGGCTCCGTGGTCTAGGTGCAGTGTAACCTGTTCCACAGGGAGCCAGCAGAGACAGAGGAGGTGTAGTGCATCGGTGCACGTCTGGGCAGAGTGTAAGGGACCACACCAGGAGACCAGGGAGTGTACCAACCCATCCTGCGGTGGTAAGACAAAGATATACACAAACATAGAGAGCAGACAGCCATACTCACAGCACACAACATATATATACACAGTATGTGTGTATGTTACGTCATGATATCCCTGAATCTATGTCTCCTCCTATCTCCCCCCCCCCCCATCTACCCCCTCTCTCTTCAGATGGGGGTAACTGGGGCAGCTGGAATCACTGGAGTCTGTGCAGTAAGACATGTGACTCAGGGTGGCAGCGTCGCTTCCGGATGTGTGAGGGAACAGGGATACAGGGTTACCCCTGTGACGGCTCTGGAGAGGAGGTCCGTTCCTGCAATGACAAGAAGTGCCCCGGTCAGTGTGTGTGTGTGTGTGTGTGTGTGTGTGTGTTTGTGAGTATGTGTGTGTGTGTGTGTGTGAGTATGTGTGAGTGTGTGTGTGTGTGTGTGTGTGTGTGTGTGTGTGTGTGTGTGTGTGTGTGTGTGTGTGTGTGTGTGTGTGTGTGTGTGTGTGTGTGTGTGTGAGTATGTGTGTGTTTGTGAGTATGTGTGTGTGAGTGTGTGTGTGTGTGTGTGTATGTGTGTGTTTGTGAGTATGTGTGTGTGTGTGTCTGTGTCTGTGTGTGTGTTTGTGTTTGTGTGTGTGTGTGTGTGTGTGTGTGTGTGTGTGTGTGTGTGTGTGTGTGTGTGTGTGTGTGTGTGTGTGTGTGTGTGTGTGTGTGTGTGTGTGTGTGTGTGTGTGTGTGTGTGTAAGATGGTATGAGACCATGTGATCATTTGCGAAAATATGTTTGGTTTTGTTGAAACGTGTTATGGTGCGTTTGTTTAATTAACTCTGTTATTGAGTGTGTAGGAGTGTGCTTCTAGCTGTGTGTGTGAGTTGAGTTAAGTATTGTTGTAGTATGATTGTGTCTGTAACGACTGTGGAAATGAGGGAATTGACTATTATTGAGGTTCTTCATGTGTCAATCAAACTGCATCACAGCAAGAGAGTAGAATGATTCCCTGTGTTGAACACAGCACTATAGAACAGTCTATTGTCTTCTCTCCTCATCTAATCTCTCTCTCTCTCTATCTCTGTCTCTGTCTATCCATTTACTTGCTCCCTCTCTTTCTCACCTTTACTTTTTGTTTGTCCCACTGCATTTCTGTATTTCTCTCCCATCTATCTGTCTACCTGTAGGCCTCTCCATCCCTCACTTCCTCTCTCTCTGTTGACAGCGTTTTCCATCCCTCACTTCCTCTCTCTCACTCTCTCAATCTCATTAGTCCACCTCCCTTAATGCCTTTCTCTCTGACTTTCCCTCCCTCCTTCCTATCTCCCTTTCTCTCTCACCCCCTTTCTCTTTTGCTCTCCACTGTCCCTATAATGGACAATATGGTGCATATAGACATGGTCGCTCTGTTCATTGCGCCTAAGCAACTTTGCATTATTATTATTTTTGTTGTTGTTGTTTCTTACAATATTAACTCAGAACGTCCTTTGTAGTATTATATACAGCCAGAAATAACTTTGGGATGTTAGAGCAGCGGTAACTCACCAGCATTTTGACCAGAAATCAAACTTTCCTGAATTGGACCTGTTGTCCTCAGCATATCTGAGGAAAACGTTACCGATGTTTTATCAACACATTGCCTGTAGTGCTCTCCCTTCCGGGACGGCAACAAAGCCCTCTCCGCTCTCCCTTCAACAAATCAGATCGCACCTCCATCCTGTAGGCAAGAGCTCAAACATGAAGTATCCGTGGTAAGGACTGTTCAATGCTGGTCTGACCAATTGGAATCCATGCTTCAAGATTGTTTTGAACATGCAGACCGGGATATGTTGACATATTTACATATACACTGACACGGTGACTGAGTCCATCAGGAAGTATATAGGGCATGTTGTTCCCACTGTGACAATTAAAGCATATCCAAACCAAAAACCGTGGATAGATGGGAGCAAACTAAAAGCGCGAACCACCTCATTTAACCATGGAAAGGAGACTGGGAATATGGTCAAGTAATAACAGTCCACTTATGCCCTTTGTAAGGCAATCAAAAGGGCAAAACGTCAGTACAGGGACAAAGTTGAGTCGCAGTTTAACAGCTCCAACATTAAACATACGTGGCAGGGACTCCAGACAATTATGAATTATAAAGGGAAAACCAGCCATTTCGCGGACACTGAAGTCTTGCTCCAGGACAAGCGAAACAACTTCTTTGCCCGCTTCGAGGAAAACACAGTGCCACCGATACGGGCCACCATCGCTCATGTGAATTGTGAGCTCTCCGTGACCAACGTGAGTAAGCCTTTTAAGTGCCTTAACCCTCTGAAGGCTGCCGGCCCAGACGGCATCCCTAGCCACGCCCTCATAGCATGTGCAGACCAGCTGGCTGGACTGTTTACAGACATATTGAATCTCTCCCTATACCAGTCTGTTGTCCCCACTTGCTTCACGATGTTAACCATTGTTCCTGTACCCAAGAAAGTGAAGGTAACTGAACTAAATTACTATCACCCCGTAGCACTCACTTTTTTATTTTATTTTATTTCACCTTTATTTAACGAGGTAGGCAAGTTGAGAACAAGTTCTCATTTACAACTGCGACCTGGCCAAGATAAAGCAAAGCAGTGCAACACAAACAGCAACACAAAGTTACACATGGAATAAACAAACATACAGTTGTTGTGTCTTTGCTATGCCGGATTAAGTGATATGACATGCTATTCTATAAAATCATTTCTATGTAATTAAAATTACCTGATTAAACTAATCAAGTAAATGTAATTAACTAGAAAGTCAGGGCACCACGAAATAATGTTTATAGAGCTGTTATCTTCCGAATAAACTCTTAAAGACCTGGTAATCTTTTACGTCAATAGCAGTCAATTATTAATCGTCACCTTATTCAGTCTCATCTGAACATCGTAAACTCTTGGTTATCTTCCCGAACCCTGGCTAACAAGTTGAATCAGCAATACAAAATATGGGTTAATTATTTATTTCCTAATACCTAAACAATCACACAGAATGACATATACACAGGATGGGTCATACATGGATTAATAATTATGTCATAAAAGAAAACGTCCCTAGCGGACGGAACAGATATGATGGCTGGTTACACAAAGAAAGGGGGTTGGGTTTGAATGAAAGTGCGGGAAGACTGAGGAACAAAGGATTTGGTCTCTGATCGGATCTTGTAAAGCTATGCTATCGTAAATACAGAATCTTATGCATTCTAAATAACCGCCCATTTGGAAAAGGAAAATGCAAGAAACATTTATTCTGAGCTATGCTTCAATAGGTTGGTCGTAGATGGAAGGCCGTGTTGCCCAACAGAGGTCTCCCTTGTCCTTTGAAGAATATGTCTTGTGGTAGAACGTATACGCTGTAGTACTGTCGTCGTGTGGTAGGGCAGATACTTTGTCCGTCCTTTGCTAGCCCACGTTTACAGCTGCTGCTGCTAACTCAACATCTAGGAGGTATCACTTCTTTAGTGATTAAGAGTTCAAAGTTCATACCAAGTTGCCATACTTTGAGCTCACGCTGAAGTTGGCTTAGTTCTGTAGTTTTATGTTAGCCCTTTTAACATATGGACTGTCGTCCTCACGTCCTCGGGAACACAAATGTTACATTTTCGTAAAGGGCTTATGTAGTAGGGAGAGAAGGGCATGTTTCATAGTTCACAACCAATGTCTGTTTACATGGGCGGGGCCACTGAGTTGAGCCTAGTTCACTTATGAAAACCAATCCTCTCATTTAGAAGCTAAAATTACATTTCATCTGTTCACAAATAGTTTCATATTTAAACAGTTATATTGCACAACAATTCCATGTGAATCTGATAACTATGTGCAGACTTTCCAAGATACAGTTTATGTCATCCTATCATCAGTAATAATGTCTCAGATGACAACTGATCTGATATCATATTCTTTAAGTACCAACACATCTTTTCAACTGGTTGGATTACAGAAATACGGTTCTGTTCACCACCCTTTTGATGTTACCCGACTCTCTATGTTAACAAAGGGCTTTCCAAGAGTCACTCTGTAGACTAGAGAGAGAGGAAAGGGGGAAAGGTATTTATGGGGGTCATAAACCTCACCAACAGGCCAATGTCATGACACAGTCAATAACACAATAGAAAAAGTATTTACAGTGTGTGCAAATTTTGTCTTTGAGAGGCTAGTTAATTAAGGATCATAGAGTATGTGTGGGTAAGTGTCCTGATATATTTTCCAACTGTCCCGTTATCTGGTTTTAATATCCATTCTAGAATGCCCTTCTAGCCAATCAGAAACAACTATTCAACAATGCTGTGGTATAAATGGACAGACAGACAGACAGACAGACAGACAGACAGACAGACAGACAGACAGACAGACAGACAGACAGACAGACAGACAGACAGAGAGAGCCTACTAGAATCTGAAGTCAAATGTCTGCTGTTTGCTGATGATCTGGTGCTACAGCAGCACATAAATCTTCTGCATAGATTCTGCCAGACCTGGGCCCTGACAGTAAATCTCAGTAAGACCAAAATAATGGTGTTCCAAAAAAGGTCCAGTCTCCTGGACCACAAATACTAATTCCATCTAGACACCGTTGCCCTAGAGCACACAAAAAATGGTGCATACCTCGGCCTAAACATCAGCACCACAGGTAACTTCCACAAACCTGTGAACGATCTGAGAGACATGTCAAGAAGGGTGAATATGTGGTCTGTCGTACGGTAATTTGGTAAATAGACAATTTGACATTTACTCAGTACATTGTTTTCACTGAGGAAATGTATGAGTTTGCTGTTAATGATAATGCAGAGGATTTTCCTAAGGTTGCTGTTGACCCATATCCCACGGTAGTTATTGGGGTCAAATTTGTCTCCACTTTTGTGGATTGGGGTGATCAGTCCTTGGTTCCAAATATTGGGGAAGATGCCATAGCTAAAGATGATGTTAAAGAGTTTAAGTATAGCCAATTGGAATTTGTTGTCTGTATATTTTATCATTTCATTGAGGATACCATCAACACCACAGGCCTTTTTGGGTTGGAGGGTTTGTATTTTGTCCTGTAGTTCATTCAATGTAATTGGAGAATCCAGTGGGTTCTGGTAGTCTTTAATAGTTGATTCTAAGATTTGTATTTGATCATGTATATGTCTTTGCTGTTTGTTCTTTGTTATAGAGCCAAAAAGATTGGAGAAGCGGTTTACCCATACATCTCCATTTTGGATAGATCATTCTTCGTGTTGTTTTTTTTCTTCCAATTGTCCCAGAAGTGGTTAGAGTCTATGGATTATTCAATTACATTGAGCTGATTTCTAACGGGCTGTTCCTACTTTATCCGTGGTGTACGTCTGTATTGTTTTAGTGATTCACCATAGTGAAGATGTCGACTCAGGTTTTCTGGGTCTCTATGTTTTTAGTTGGACAGGTTTCTCAATTTCTTAGGTTTTTGCATTCTTCATCAAACCATTTGTCATTGTTGTTCATTTTCTTCGGGTTTCTGTTTGAGATTTTTAGATTTGATAGGGAAGCTGAGAGGTCAAATATACTGTTTAGATGTTACGCTGCCAAGTTCACACCTTCACTATTTTTTCAAGGAAGTTGTCTAAAAGTGATTGAATTTGTTGTTGCCTAAATGTTTTTTGGTAGGTTTCCACACTGCATTCCTTCCATCTACAGCATTAATATTATTCAGTTCCTTTGGCTTTGATGCCTTATGATTGAGTATTGCTCTGTTCAAGTAGACTGTGATTTTGCTGTGATCTGATAGGGTTGTCAGTGGACTGACTTAGGTTGCCACAGACTAGTACATGTCCCTGGGGCTGGAAATGATTGATTTCCCCCTCCAGGATGGAGAAGCTGTCTTCATTCAAGTATGGAGATTCTAGTGGGGGGATATAGGTAGCACACAGGAGGGCATTTTTCTCTGTTAAGATAATTTTCTTTTGAATTTCTAGCCGAATGTAAAATGTTCCTGTGTTGATTAATTTAATAGAGTAAGTTAGGTCTGCTCTATACCAAATTAGCATACCCCCTGAGTCCCTTCTCTGTTTCACTCCTGGTAGTTTGGTAGATGGGACTACCAGCTCTCTGTAATCTTGAGGGTAACCAGTGGGTCCGTCTCCTCTATACCATGTTTCTTGTAGGATGACAATGTCTGTATTTCTTTGATGAAGGCCAGGTTCCTACTCTTTAGGCCAAAGCCAGATGACCTCAGGCCTTGGATATTCCAGGATGAGATAGTGATGGCTTTGTGTTCCATAAAGTGTCCAATGTTGTTGGTGTTGTGAGTCAGGCCAGTAAGTGTGAGCAGAGCCTGCTGAACATCTGGTACATGC
Source organism: Salmo trutta (assembly GCF_901001165.1). Taxonomy (NCBI): domain Eukaryota; kingdom Metazoa; phylum Chordata; class Actinopteri; order Salmoniformes; family Salmonidae; genus Salmo; species Salmo trutta. The sequence goes on from NC_042990.1 coordinate 27,631,567, forward strand.
CATTAGCTTGGACTAGTGTAAGAGTGGGGGTTGGGCCTGTTTGCCTGCTCATGGCCTGGCGTGTGGCTTCCATGTTGAGGCCTTCTTTGCTGGAGTGGGGGGCATGGGATGGTTCCGTGACTTGGGGGGGGGTTGATTGGTTGGGGTGGGGGTGTGGATGTGGCTGGTGGTGCTATGGTCTGGATGTAGGTCCTCTTGGCGTTGGTCCTTTATGTGTAGGTCGGGGGGGGGGGTCCCGTAGGTCTGGGAGAGTGTCTTGCTGGTCTAGGCAGGGTGTCTATTGATTTGTTGCTCCTGTGTGCAGTGTTGGGTCTGCGTTTGAGGGTGATGTCCTGTAGAGTCCGGGCGAAGGTGGGCACTGCTGCCTTGTATAGGTGGACCTGGTCGTAAAGGCTGTTCAAGTCCAGGGTAGAGTGGTGTGCCTTGTAAACATTTGGTTTTAAGGCACAGTCACGGGAAATACTTCCGTTTACCCGCTGTATGGTAGAAGGGTGGAAGTCTTTTCGTGGTAGCAAGGTGGAGATAACCACTTGTGCGTTGGGGAAAGTAGAAGAAGCTTTTTCAATCACTCCCTTTAGTGATTTGGCCACCCTTTCCTGCTGTGCTCTCAGGTCATTTGTGCCTGTGCGTATTATTATGTGGCTGGGTGACCCTACTTGGTCCTCAGACAGAAGGTCTAGGGTGCGCTGGGTGTTTGGACACCAGAGATTAGACACTCTGTGTTTGGGAAAAAGTTTATTTTCTTGTGTATATTTCCCATTTGAGTCCATAAGGAGTACAATATGTGTCTTGTGTATGTCCTCAGTGGGTGTGGGGCTGTTGTCAGGAGGACTATCAGGGTGGCTGACAGGAGGGGTGCTCAGAGGGGGTGAGATCCCCTGGGCTTGGGGTTCTTCATATGTCTGTTCTGCTGTAATGTTGATGCTATGGTCAGGGTCTGGTGTGGACTGTTCTGCTGTGGTGTCAATACATTTGTCAGGAGCTGAGGTGGGTTGTTCTGCTGGGTTCTCTGGGGGGGTGACCACCTCTCTAATGGGTTGTTTTCTGTTACTCGCCATCCATCTCAACCTCTCCTCCAGCAGTCTGATCCTCTCCTCTAGTGCTCTGTTCTTCTCCTGCTCCTGCTCTTTCTCCTGTTGATGTTGTCTCACCACAGTCCAGAATGCAGATATGTCTCTCTCCACCTCCAGCTCTCCGGGTCTGGTTGAGGGGGTGTTGTTGAGCTGGACGATTTTTTTCTGCTGACTGGAGTGTGTTCACCTGCTGTTCCAGCTCCACCTGCCTTACCTCCAGCTGGGTGAATTTATCCTTCATTTCCATGAGGGAGTAGTACTCTGTGCTGGGAGGTTGACTTTTCACTCTCTCTACAGTATCTAGCTCCAGCCTCCTCTCTCTCACTCTCTCTCTCTACCATCCCCTCTCACTCTCTCTACCACCCTCTCTCTCTCTCTCTCTCCCCCGCCCTCTCTCTCTCTTCCTCTCTCTCTCTCTCTACCGCCCCTCTCTCTCTCTCTCTCTCTACCATCCCCTCTCACTCACTCTACCACCCCCTCTCACTCACTCTACCACCCTCTCTCTCTCTCTCTCTCTCTCTCTCTCTCTCTCTCTCTACCTCTCTCTCTTTCTACCACTCTCTCTCTCTACCACTATCTCTCTCTCTCTCTCTCTCCCTTTTCCTCAGCTCTCAGGCAGGGGCAAATTGTTCAAAGCCCTGTTCGCTGTGATTTGTCAGTGTGTCAGCTTCTGCAGCAAACAACACAGTTTACTAAGCATGCCTTTGACTGGGACTCTCTTACCCCTTTTGTGTGTGTGTGTGCTTGTGCGTGAGCGTGTGTGTGTGTGTGGTGCTCTGGAAGGCTATAGATTAGATGTCAGACATTGCTGCAGAGCATTCTATCAGAGCCAGTCCTTTGATGGCTCAAAGATCTGTCCAAGATTTTGGAGGGGAACATATATTTAGAATAAAAAAAGGCTTTCTTTTTCACTTCTCCTTTGTTTTTTTCTCTCTCTTCAATCTCCCTCTCGCTCTCCCTCCCCCCACTCTCTCTCTCTATATCTCTCTCTCTTTCTCTCTCCCTTTCTCTCTCTCTTTCCCTCTCTCTCTGTCTCTCCTCCTTTCTCTCTTTCCCTCTCGCTCTCTCTCTTTCTCTATTCTCCACACTCTGAGATTTGAGAAAAGAGAGAGATGGATAAAGATGGATGAATATACTGTGAGTGGGTGTGTCCTATCTAACTCTCCCCGCTCTCTCTTCTGTCTCTCTGCAGCACCTCATGAGATCTGTAGAGACGAGTACCTTGTAGCCATGACCTGGAAAAGTGCCTCGGCTGGAGAAACAGTCTACAACAAGTGTCCGACTAACACCACTGGTAAACCTTATTCTACTATGACAGTACTATACTGTAACTATACTACTATTATAAACAGTGATTATGTAATCTTAGTCAACAACAAGTGTCCGACTAACGCCACTGGTAAACCATGCTACACTTATAGTATAGTACAATTACTAAGCTATAATGTACACAGTATAAAATGCACAGTAGTGATGTAGTCTAACGGCCTACTGCAAGTGTCTGACTAGTACTAGTACTTATCTTTGTCAAGTTTCTTTGGCACTTGTAAGGCCTACAGAGTGCTATATGGTTGACGTAGTGTAATGTGTATGTGTGAAGAATAAATCCAGGTTAATATTGTGTTAATTTAGATTGATGTTCAGAAGCATATGTCAGAGTCATAGCAGGCAGACCCATTCCTCAGGCACTCAGACAGTCCCTATAGCAAGATACTGCCTAACAGATGATGACTTTGAAGTGTGTGTGTTCGTGCGTGTGTGTGTGTGTGTGTGTGTGTGTGTGTGTGTGTGTGTGTACATGCATGTGTGTGTTTGGAATCTATTATCCTGCATGAAATGGTTTCCACCAGAGAAAGTAGTTAGTAAGGTGTACCCTGGGGGACAATTTTCAACTTCATCATATATGCAGTTTCTGTAATTCCCTCTCAATAACACAGTTTGGCATTTATTAGGATGACTCATGTACTGGAGGCAGCTCTGCCGAGTAGTGACTAGCTGGTACAGGTACGAGGTCATAAAACCTGCCTCAATAATTGTGTACTTAAATACTGTATGTGACCTTATAGAGGAGTTGTCAGGTGGATGGTTGACCTCAGCTCTACATGATTTACAATGTTGGAGACTGTACATGTTCAGTAGTATATATCTCAGTCATAGCAGGTGCCTACTCAGACATGGTCCTCAGGCAGTCACTCACTCATCCCTAACAACAACACCCTGCACTGATAATAAAAAAAAAATCCTGTTGATTTACGATAACTTACTGGTAGCCAGGGGGACAATGTTCAGCCTCACCATATGCTGTTTCTGTTTTTCTCTCTCAATAACTGTGCATACTGTGACCTTGCACAGTGGTTTTGCATTAGATAATGGCAGGTGGTTGGTTGACCTCAGCTCTACGTTATGGATGATTGACTATGTTGGAAAAATGACTATAGCATGTATGTAGTTAATAGATAATATAAAAAATGAACTATTGCTGTCAGGATTTACATCATCACGTTCTCTCGTTCTCATTCACTCTCTCTCTCTCTCTCTCTCTCTCCCTCTATATATATATCCCCTCTCTCTCTCTCTCTCTCTCTCCCTCTATATATATATCCCCTCTCACTCTCTCTCTCTCTCCCTCTATATATATATCCCCTCTCTCTCTCTCTCTCTCTCTCTCTCCCTCTATATATATATCCCCTCTCTCTCTCTCTATATATATATATATATATATATCCCCTCTCTCTCTCTCTCTCTCTCTCTCTCCCTCTATATATATATCCCCTCTCTCTCTCTCTCTCTCTCTCTCTCTCTCTATATATATATCCCCTCTCTCTCTCTCTCTCTCCCTCTATATATATATCCCCTCTCTCTCTCTCTCTCTCTCTCTCTCTCCCTCTATATATATATATCCCCTCTCTCTCTCTCTCTCTCTCTCTCTCTCTCCCTCTATATATATATCCCCTCTCTCTCTCTCTCTCTCTCTCTCTCTCTATCCCTCTATATATATATCCCCTCTCTCTCTCTCTCTCTCTCTCTCTCCCCTCTATATATATATCCCCTCTCTCTCTCTCTATCCCTCTCTCTAGGATCTGCTAGTCGTCGTTGCTTGCTGGACGCTAATGGAGTTGCTTACTGGGGTCCTCCGAGCTTCGCCAGATGCGTCTCGATGGAATTCAGATATTTACATTTATCTGTAAGTCCCTTTTTCACGCTCTCTCTATTCACATCTTATGTATTCAAATACAGTTTGCATTGTATTACATGCTCAATGAGCCACCTGTGCCTCAACGTTATTGTGAAAGCATTTTAGTAAGCTACTGTAAAACTGAATTAATAGCCCGGGCGTTTATTTGCTTAAATCACTGAACACAACAGGTGCTTATTAGAGACAGGCTTCTATTTGAGCCAGGTGTCCATTTCATTCATCCACACAAATGTAGCTCATTTGCTTAGTTAATTGCTTAATTTCAGCATTCCCTTCCAGCTGTTAATCAATTTCTTAATTTCTTGCTCTAACGTGTTATCATTTACCCTGACCTACAAAGGCAAAGTGCAGTAACTACAAATTTGGTCAAAAATCTTTGATCTGTTTTAATGGCCAGGTATATTATATGATTAATGTGCTATTTAGTTTCCTGACACAAGACAAAGCTAGTCGATCAGAATATATCATGAAGTACCAGAAATTGCTGTTTGTGTAAACAGAAAAATACTTTGAAGTCAGATTTTGTAATTCATTGTTTTACATAGTTCCTGCACTTTGCCTTTGTAGGGCAGTAGACACCGTGTCACATATTTTTGTCTAAGTATGCCTCTATAAAAAAATATAACAACTTTTCCTTGACAGAATAAGTATTCTCATCTTTGTCTGCATTTTCAGCAGTTTTTACTTTCGCCACTAAAGAGCGATCGGACGATATCTAGGGGTCTCTACTCCCGAAGTTGTTGACTGTTTTTGTGCTTGCCAGTTAGCTAGCAGGCCTCAACTGTTAGCAGCCAATGGTTGTCAGTTTCTTACTGGTGATAAAAACAGATGATTGCCATCGTTTCTTCAAATCATCAGTGAATTACTTCATGCAACAAATCAAACATTAAACCTCAAACAATTCATGGTAATTCATGGTAACCTCATAAATAATTTATTTAGACCCAGCCTTTGTTTGAAACAGGGGTTTATTTTCTGAAATGTGTGCCGTTGCCCGGCTATTAAAAGGGACAGGCAGTTATTTGAGAATCAGCGTTTTACCGTACCTTCTGTTAAGACAGTGGAGGATTGTCTGAAAGTCACCGATATATTTCTAAGCCATCTGTCATAGTCGTCTTAATGATCGGACCAAACTGCAGCGGGTATGTGAAACATCTTCTTGATTTATTAAAGAAAAAATTAACACTGAACAAAATCACGACGAAAACAGTCCTGTAAGGTACACTGACAATACACGGAGACAACCACCCACAAACACAAGAGAAAATAAACCCACTTAAATATGGCCTCCAATTAGAAGCAACGACAACCAGCTGCTTCTAATTGGAGGTCGTTCCCAAAACTAACATAGAAATAGACAAACTAGAAAACCCACATAGAAATAGAAAACATAGAGCATAAACCAAAAACCCCGAAACACACTAAACAAACACACCCCTGCCACGTCCTGACCAACTACAATAACAAAATGACCCCTTTACTGGTCAGGACGTGACACCATCTGAAATGTACATGTACCTTGTGTAGCCATTAGCCTGTCTTCCACTTCCTCAATATTTATTTCTGTGGCTATTTCCAAACTCTGGACATCCTACCTCTTCTAGCCTAGCCTGCAGCATGAATAAACTCAACAGCAAAACAGATCATTAATATACAATTTGTTCTCAAAGACTGACCTGGCCCAGCAACAGAAATAAATTTATGATTTGTCTGCCCGCATCCTACTAGTTTACGCTATAATAGACGTGGGATTGTATTCATAACGTTTCTTAAGAGTAGGAGTGCTTATAGGATCAGTTTTGCCGTTTAAATAATAATGAATAAGATTACATGAACAGGTAGGACCTGATCCTAGATCAGCACTCCTACTCGGAGATGGTTTATAAATACTGGCCCTGATTAACTTTCTATGAAAATGAGTGGCATTGTCACATTGTCACCACTCTCTCTCTTTAATGAGGTATTCCATTTATCCATTGATTAATGAATGCGTTGGTTAATCATTGGCTGACTTCCTGCTGCGTGACCTCTGACCTCCTGTCTCTGTGGCAATAATGGAAGCCAGCAGTGGTAGGGGGTGATAAGATGTGCTGTGATTGGTTGATTTCACTCTTAGCCTAGGGCTGTGCTAACTGCTAACCTTTCATTAGCATGGGGATGTGGTTCATTAGGTTTGATTGCTGTTGTGACTGAGGATTAGCTGTGTGTGTGTGTGTGTGTGTGTGTGTGTGTGTGTGTGTGTGTGTGTGTGTGTGTGTGTGTGTGTGTGTGTGTGTGCATGTGTTTGGAATCTATTATCCTGCATGAAATGGTTTGTGTGTATGAATGAGTGTGTGGATAACAGTCAGTCAAAGTGCCATGCAGCATTGTGAAATACAATTAGCAACCGATATCTATCCAGTGCATTTATGTCTGCACAAGTCCTTAATAAAGAGAAAGGCTGAGGATTAGGTACTTGACCAAGATGCTGGTCATTCATGTCATTCACTATCTACATACCTACCTACAATATCTGCTCACCACAAGCAAAATATAGGAGCAAGTTTAACTATTGTATGGATCAGAGGTCTCAGATCTTTCTCTACTCTCTACTTCGCCTCCATTTCTCTTTCTCTCTCTCTCTTTTACATGTTATATTTTTGTCATTTATCAAATGCCCTTATCCAGAGCGACTTACAGTAGTGAGTACATACGTTTTAATTCTCTGGCATTCTGTTTATACAAGATACTTTCTCTCTCTCTCTCTCTCTCTCTCTCTCTCTCTCTCTCTCTCTCTCTCTCTCTCTCTCTCTCTCTCTCTCTCTCTCTCTTTCTGTCCTCTCTCCCCCTGCCCCCACCTCCCTCTCCCATCAGTCTCTAACCTGTGTTTCCCTCCTCTCGTCCTCCCCTGCTGTCTCCAGTTGCGAGAGCATCTTGCGAAGGGTCAGAGGACCTTGGCTGGAGAGGGCATGTCTCAGGTCGTGAGGAATCTCCTGGAGCTCTTACAGAGGAGGAGCTATTACAGCGGTGACCTCCTGTTCTCCACGGAGATTCTCCGAAATGTGACGGACACCTTCAAGAGAGCAACCTACATCCCAGTACCCGACGACGCGCAGGTGGGTGGGGTGGGTGTACATACACACCGACATACACACACATAAACACAAACCTTCAAGAGAGCAACCGACATCCGAGCTCCCGATGACATGCAGGTGGGTGGGGAGGACACACATGCACACACACATTGTGCTGGTGGGTGAAGTGGGCTCTATACACACTTACAGGAAGTAACAGACATAAACAAAACAAACACATCCCTACATGTTGCATGCACAATCACACACCTCAGCTCCCCTACAATTCAACCCTCCTCTTCGTCTCTCTCCTCAGAAATTCTTCCAGGTAGTCAGCTATATGTTGGACATGGAAAACCTAGAGAAATGGGAAGACGCTCACCAGGTAGGCTTTTAAACTGTTGTTTTAGTGTGTGTGTGTGCGTGTGTGTGTGTGTGCGTCCCTGTCAGAGTGTCTGGCTCTGTCACGGTTGGATGAATTTGATTGCAGTGTTTATGTCATTGTGAGAAGAGTCGTAAAAACACACCTGTTGACCATTCAGGATGGATCATACCCCACACTGTGTGTGTGTGTGTGTGTGTGTGCCCATATTTTGTTGTTAATAAACAATGCATATGACCCCCTCCTCCATGCCCTTGAGTCAGGCTGGGTTTATTTGCCATCTGTAGTCAGTAAACAATAATGCGTAAACACTGGAGATAATACCCCAAACATACACTGAGTGTGAAAAACATTAGGAACACCTTCCTAATATTGAGTTGCACCCCGATTTGCCCTCAGAACAGCCTCAATCCGTCAGGGCATGGACTCTACAAGGTGGGATGCTGGCCCACGTTGACTCCAATGCTTCCCATAGTTGTCAAGTTTGCTGGATGTATTTTGTGTGGTGGAACATTCTTGATACACACGGGAAACTATTTACTGTGAAAAACCCAGCAGTGTTGCAGTTCTTGACACACTTAAACTGGTGCGCCAGGCATACACTACCATACCCGATTCAAAGACACTTCAATCTTTTGTCTTACCCATTCAACCTCTGAATGGCACACTTACCCAATTCATGTCTCAATTGTCTCAAGGCTTAAAAATCCTTCTTTAACCTGTCTCCTTCCCTTCATCTATACTGATTTAAGTGGAGTTAACAGGTGACATCAATAAGGGATCATATATTTCACCTGCATTCACCTGGTCAGTCTGTCATGGAAAATGCACGTGTTCCTAATGTGTAATACACAGTGTATATTATCTTAACACACATAACAATTATCATAACATGAACAAACAACACCAGCACACACACAAACACACAGACAGAGATGGCAGCTTTTTTGAAGAAGGTTTTAGTTCTCACCTACCTTAGTTCAATGCACTGACTAAGATGCTTTGGATAAGAGCGTCTTCTAAATGAATGTGGAAAGAGAGAACACAGCATTGAAATATGAACGCAATAATTCGGTTATGATGTTTAACCATCAAATGAGATGATATGCTCTAAGCAAGCCACTGCAGAACAATCAAGTGATAAACGTACTTGACCATGTGTTACCAATAACATAGGCTTTGTCTCAAATGGCACCCTACTCCCTATGCAGTGCACTATTGTTCACCATTTGACTTTTTGTAATTTAGCAGACGCTCTTATCCAGAGTGACATATAGTTAGAGGATTCATCTTAAAATAGCTACTGTAGGTGGGACAACCACATATCACAAGCATATAAAGTACATTTTCCTTCAAAAACATAGCTGTCAGTAGAGTCAGAGCTAGAAGGGGGGGGGTGGGGGTGGGTGAGGGGTTGGGGTGGGTGTGGGGGGAGTCAAGTGCAAGGGCTGGTTAAGTGTATTATTTTGTGGGAGGGCCTAGAGACCTGAGGTGGCAGAACGGAGTGCTCGGGTTAGGGTGTAGGGTTTGAGCATAGCCTGAAGGTAGGGAGGGGCAGTTCCGTGGGTAAGTACCATGGTCTTGTAGTGGATACGAGCTTCAACTGGAAGCCAGTGGAGTGTGCAGAGGAGTGGGGTGACATGAGAAAACTTTGAAAACCAGGCTGACTGCTGCATTCTGGATAAGTCGCAGGGGTTTGATGCCACAAGCGGGGAGCCCAGCCAATAGCGAGTTGCAATAGTATAGACAGGAGAGCAAGTGCCTGGATTAGGACCTGCACTGCTTCCTTTGTGAGGTAGGGTCTTGCTCTACGGATGTTGTAGAGCATGAACCTGCAGGAGCGGGTCACTGCTTTGATGTTTGCAGAGAAAAACAGTGTGTTGTCAAGGGTTATGCCAAGGTTCTTTGCACTCTGGGAGGGGGACACTGTGGAGATGTCAACCGTGATGGAGAGGTCTTTGAGCGGGCAGGCCTTCTCTGGGAGGAAGAGCAGTTACGTGTTGTCCAGGCTGAGTTTGAGGTGGTGGGCCAACATTCAAGTTGAGATATTTGCCAGACATGCAGAGATGTGTGTCACCACCTGGGTGTCAGACGGGGGATGGAGAAAAGTAGTTTAGTGTCATCCACATAGCAATGATAGGAGAGACCTTGTGAGGATATCACGGACCCGAGTGACTTGGTGTATAGAGAGAAGAGGGTCTAGAACCGAGCCCAAGGGGACAACAGTAATAAGAGTACGTGGTGCAGATACAGATCCTCTCCACGTCATCTGGTAGGAGCAGCCTGCCAGGTAGGATACAATCCAAATGTGTGCAGAGCCTAAGACGGCCAGCCCTGAGAGGGTGGAGAGGAGGATCTGATGGTTCACGGTGTCAAAGGCAGAGGATAGATCTAAGAGGATGAGAACAAAGGAGAGAGAGTCAGCTTTGGCAGTGCGGAGTGCCTCCGTGACACAGAGAAGAGCAGTCTCGGTTGAGTGACCCATCTTGAAGGCTGACTGGTTAGGGTCAAGAAGATCGTTCTGAGAGAGGTAGCGAAAAAGTGAAGTTATCAACAGGTCTATAGTTTTTGATGTCAGATGAGTCGAGTGTTGGTTTCTTGAGGAGCGGATCAACTTGGGCCATTTTGAAGTCGAGAGGATTCAGCCAGTGGTCAGGGATGAGTCTGGTCAAGAGATGGTCTGGAGAAGGGAGGAGGGGGTGGGGTCAGGTTGTCAGGCAGGTTGTCAGGCGGCCAGACCTCACAGGATTTCATCTGGAGAGAGAGGGAAGGAAGAGATCAAGGTGTAGGGTACTTCTGTGGGCCTATAGAGCTATGGTTAATAGTGGTGCTCTATATAGGAAATACTGAGCCATTTGAGATGCAGCCTCACCTGTCCTCACCTCCTGACCTCAACCCCTCCTTCCACTAATCCACAGATGTCCATCTGTCTCCTCTATCTCAACACGTTGCTCTCCTCCCTTCCACCCAACACATTCCAAAGCTAATCTGTCTTCCTACAGAGAACCATTTACTTCTGACATAAATCCCAGTCTCTTTCACTTCTTATTCTATGCTTCTTCTCTATCATTTATTTATATCTCAATGTTCAAAATGTCCAATCCAACAACGTACACTAAAAGGCATTATATCCAATGTCTGCTAATTAGCTGCACTTAGCATACAGGGCTAACGAGTATGAGCAAGCCAATGACTGTTGTAATGGGTTGGTTGGATAGAGGATCAAGCCAATGACTGTTGTAATGGGTTGGGAGGATGGAGGCTCTGGGTGGTAATGGCTGTGGGGTTATTGGTGATTCTTTCTTGTGACGCTTCCTTGAGGTAACATGAACTTAACAGGAACAGAAGAGATACTAAGCTTGGTGCATGAAATGAGAGAGAGAGAGCAAAATACATAAATGAGAGTGTATCATTCAATATTTGTTTAGGAAAGAAAGTCGATTTCATGATATTGTTCTCTCTCTGTCACTCTAACACTCTTCCTTCTCTCACCATCCCCCCTCTCTCTATCTCTCTCACTCCCTCCCCCTTCTCTCTTTCTATCTCTCTCCCTCCCTCTCCCCTTCTCTCTCCCACCCTCTTTCTCTCCCTTCTACCATCTTTCTCTCCCTCCCTCCCTTCTTCTCTCCCCCTTCCCAGGTTTCTCCTGGTGCAGCCCATCTTATGCGTATATTGGAGGACTTCATCCATCTGATAGGAGATGATCAGAAACCCTTCCAGAGTTTCCTGGTGGTCACCAACAACCTCAGTGAGTAGTCAGTTTAACACACACAGGTAGGGTTGCAAAATTCCCTTAACTTTCCATAATTGTTCAACCTTATCTTCAACGCTCCCAAGTTAATAACTAAATTCTTTATTATTTTCTCACATTATTTGCCTTTCCTTTAGTCAGCACATCTCTACCTATTTTGGTTGGACGTCAACTCATGTTTTGTATTTGTCTCCATAAGGATAACAATATGTTTTGTCTCCATAGCGATAACTATATGTTTTGTCTCCATAGTGATTACAATATGTTTTGTCTCCATAGTGATAACGATACAGCGAGAGCCCGTGACAGCGGTGTCCAGTGACATCAACTTCCCCATGAAGGGTAGGAGGGGCATGAAGGACTGGGCTCGATCTGCTGAAGACAAACTCTACATCCCCAAAGAAGTCTTTACCCTCACCTCCGATGGTGAGAGATCATGATCTTAATCATCATCGTCGTCCTCATCAGAATTATTGCCATCATCAACATCGCCATCATCAGCAGCTTCAGTGATGTCGTCTACATTGTCATCATCATCGTCGTTGTTGCCGGCGTCTTCATCATCATCTTCATCATCATAATCACACTCCTCATAATGAAATGTGTCTTCAAACATCATCTGAAGACTCTCCCTGACCTCACCACACTTACGTCAAGATGTCCTCACAAGGTGTGTGAAGAGAAATACAGGTTGTCCTAAACCTAAGGACTGGATTAAGGTCAGCTCATTCGTAATATTAATCCCATCCAAATGGTTTTCAATTCAGAAAAGGCAGTAAGAACAATTAACTGTTTCCAGATCTTTGTATTAACTGACATATTTGTCGATTTATCAATTCCTTGGCAGAATATCATCCGCTTAATATATTGAAAGAGAAGTAGACACTGGGAAAGTTGATATATGAAAACACAGATCATTTATCTGAAGGCTACATGCACAGCACTCTGTTTTAAGCAAACTGGGTGCAGCACCTGTTAAACTTTGTAATACCCCTCAAAACACAGGGATGTCAATACGCACAGGATATGTATTATCAGAGGCCATGTCAATCATTTTTTCTTGGTGGGAAGGATATTATCCCAGCCCTAAAAACATTCTGCTTTTCAGGAAACTCCAAGGGCCTCTGATAATACATATCCTGTGCGAATTGACATCCCTGTGTTTTGAGGGGTATTACAGAGTTTAACAGGTGCTGCACCCAGCTTAAAACAGAGTGCTGTGTATGTAGCCTTCAGATAAATGATCTGTGTTAGAGACAGCAGGTGTGGTAGAGAGCGAGAGTCGAAAACAGCAGGTCCGGGACAAGGTAGCACGCCTGGTGAACAGGTCACGGTTCCATAGCCGCAGGCAGAACAGTTGAAACTGGAGCAGCAGCATGACCAGGTGGACTGGGGACAGCAAGGAGCCATCAGGCCAGGTAGTCCTAAGGCATGGTCCTAGGGCTCAGGTGCTCTGAGAGAAAGAGAAAGAGATAGAGAGAGAGAATTAGAGGGAGCATACTTAAATTCACACAGGACACCGGATAAGACAGGAGAAATACTCCAGATATAACAGACTGACCCTAGCCCCCCGACACATAAACTATTGCAGCATAATTACTGGAGGCTGAGACAGGAGGGGTCGGGAGACACTGTGGTCCCATCCGACTATACCCCCGGACAGGGCCAACCAGGCAGGATATAACTCAACCCACTTTGCCAAAGCACAGCCCCCACACCACTAGAGGAATATCTTCAACCACCAACATACTACCCTGAGACAAGTCCGAATATAGCCCACGAAAATCTCCCCCACGGCACGAACCTGAGGCGGGCACCAACCCGGACAGGAAGATCACGTCAGAGACTCAACCCACTCAAGTGACGCACCCCTCCCAGGGATGGCATGGAAGAGCACCAGTAAGCCAGTGACTCAGCCCCCGTAATAGGGTTAGAGGCAGAGAATCCCAGTGGAGACAGGGGAACCGGCCAGGCAGAGACAGCAAGGGTGGTTCGTCGCTACAGTGCCTTTCCGTTCACCTTCACACTCCTGGGCCAGACTACACGCAATCATAGGACCTACTGAAGAGATGAGTCTTCAATAAAGACTTAAAGGTCGAGACTGAGTCTGCGTCTCTCACATGGATAGGCAGACCATTCCATAAAAATGGAGCTCTATAGGAGAAAGCCCTGCCTGCAGATGTTTGGTTAGAAATTCTAGATACAATAAGGAGGCCTGCATCTTGTGACCGTAGCATATGTGTAGGTACGGCAGGACCATATCGGAGAGATAGGTAGGAGCAAGCCCATGTAATGCTTTGTAGGTTAGCAGTAAAACCTTGAAATCAGCCCTTGCCTTAACAGGAAGCCAGTGTAGAGAGGCTAGCACTGGAGTAACATGATCAAGCATTTTGGTTCTCGTCAAGATTCTAGCAGCTGTGTTTAGCACTAACTGAAGTTTATTTAGTGCTTTATCCGGGTAGAGTTTATTTAGAGCTTTATCCGGGTAGAAAGTAGAGCATTGTAGTAGTCTAACCTAGAAGTGACAAAAGCATGGATTCATTTTTCTGCATCATTTTTGGACAGAAAGTTTCAGATTTTTGCAATGTTACGTAGATGGAAAAAAGCTGTCCTTGAAACAGTCTTGATATGTTCGTCAAAAGAGAGATCAGGGTCCAGAGTAACGCTGAGGTCCTTTACAGTTTTATTTGAGACGACAGTACAACCATCAAGATTAATTGTCAGATCCAACAGAAGATTCTACAGTACGGGGAAGGAAAAAAATGTATGCATTCACTACTGTAAGTCGCTCTGGATAAGAGCGTCTGCTAAATGACTAAAATGTAAATGTAAATGTAAGATCTCTTTGCTTCTTGGGACCTAGAACTAGCATCTCTGTTTTGTCCGAGTTTAAAAGTAAAACATTTGCAGCCATCCACTTCCTTATGTCTGAAACACAGGCTTCCATTGAGGGCAATTTTGGGGCTTCACCATGTTTCATCGAAATGTACAGCTGTGTATCATCCCAATAGCAGTTAACATTATGTTTCCGAATGACGTCACCAAGAGATAAAATATATAGTGAAAACAATAGAGGTCCTAAAACGGAACCTTGAGGAACACTGAAATGTACAGTTGGTTTGTCAGAGGACAAACCATCCACAGAGACAAACTGATATCTTTCCGACAGATAAGATCTAAACCAGGCCAGAACTTGTCCGTGTAGACCAATTTGGGTTTCCAATCTCTCCAAAAGAATGTGGTGATCGATGGTATTCCCTGTAGACACAGGGGGAAAGCAAAGATTTGGGGGAGGAATTGGGGTAAAAGTGGATAGAGACAGATAAATAGAGACATAGAGAAAGAGATGAGTGTATCTCTGTTTCTGATCCTGACCTCTGCCCCCTCAGAATAACAAAGGCCCCACAGGAAATTACACGCACACACACATGCACACACACACATGCACACACTGACTTCATGTGTGCCTCTTGCCATCACCATGAAAGGTTACAATGGTGTCAGCAGTGTCTGGGGTCTCTGTCTGGCTCTGAGGACACAGCTCCTCTCTCTCTCTCTCTCTCTCTCTCTCACCCGCTTGCTCTTTCACTCTCCATCTCTCTCTATTTGTCTTCCCCTCTCACCATCTATATCTCTCTCTCCTTCCCTTTCTCTATCACTCTCTCTATCTCTCTCTGCCTCCCCCCTCTCTGACAGGGCCTTTCTCTCCCTCTGTCTCATCCTGTATAGTCAGAGTGATGGCAAGAGAATGACGCTGCTGATGAGAGGTCAGAGTGGCTATGCATAGAGCTCATTGTGACCAGTGCTCGGATGTTTATCAACGTGTTTGGCCATTACACCTGTTATCAAAGCCATTCTCCCACAGACTGTCCCACTGATAGGCTCAATAGGCTCAAGACTTGCTGTAGCACAGACAGAGTGCAAGTGCGGACACATGCACACACACACATATGCACACACACGCATGCACACACACGCACACTCACTCACGCACGCACACACGCACACACACACTGGCCTATGATAGGCTCATGACTTGCTCCACAGCCCAAGACCAGCCTTGTTCACTGATCCATAGGATGACACTGACCTAGATATATAGAGAGGCTAAGACACACATATACATACAGATAACCACATAGAGCCGTGTACTAGCTCACACTCACACATACAGTACACACACACACACACATTCAACCTCATAAAAGATAATGATCCAATGACAGCCCAGAAGTTCAGGGTGTAATAAAGAAATGGATACATAACATGGTTTATTCATTTCTACACATAACACAACCCATGCAACAGTTGACCCTTGACTTACACTTAACTTACAGCTGCAATGGATCTCAATCGCATGTCGGCCATATCTTTAGATTTAACTGGCTTTCATGGATGCTTGGTGCTTCATCTCAATCTGGATATCCTTTCATTCAATACAGATGCCCGTCTCAAGATCACTTTTAGTGATTTCCCATTTCAGTTAGCGGCTAACGGTTAGCCGACACCGATTTAAACGCTTTAACAAGAACGGGGTGACCACATTCTGTTTGTGGAAAATGTATTTATTAAAGTTTGTGCAACAAAATGGTCTCCTGGTCTCAATCAGGTTGTCTGTAATGAGGATAGATGGACACTATTTCTGTTACATGTATTTAAAATACGTGTTTTATTTACATATTTTCGTCTCTCTCTCTCGCTCTGTGTATGTGTGTGTGTGTGTGTCTATTGGTTACACATACTTGTCAGTACATACGACAAAAAGTAGGTCACAGGGGGAGACGTTGGGCCGTGAGGAGTTGCTTTATTTGTTTTTTGAAACCAGGTTTGCAGTTAACTTGAGTTATATGAGACGGAAGGGAGTTCCGTGCAATTATGGCTCTATATAATATTGTACGTTAACTTCAATTTTTTCTAGACCTGGGGACGGTGAAAAAAACCCTGGTGGCATGTCTGGTCTGGTAAGTGTGTGTGTGAGCGCTGTGTATGAGTTGACTATGCAAACAATTTGGAATTTCCAGCACATTAATGTTTCTTACAAAAACAAGAAGTGATGCAGTCAGTCTTGCCTCAACTCTTAGCCAAGAGAGACTAGCATACATAGTATTGATATTCACCCTTTGGTTACAATGAAGAGAAAAATGTGACACTGTGTTCTGGGCCAGCTGCAGCTTAACTAGGTCCTTCTTTGCAGCACTTGACCATGTGACTGGACAATAAACAAGATAAGATAAAACTAGAGCCCGCAGGACTTGCTTTGTGGAGTTTTGTGTCAGTGTTGAGATGAATGCGCTTCTCTATAAGTATGCTGAAACTCTGTTCATTTGTTTACAGGGAAACTGGATTGTATTTGGTCAAACAACATTTTTTACAACAGTTTGCTAAGAGCTGGCAGCAGCTGATAGGTCGGCTGTTAGAACCAGTAAAGGCCTCTTTAGGAGACCAAGGCGCAGCGTGTATAGTGCTCATTCTTTTCTTTAATGAAAAAAACACTTCAACAAATGACCGACAACAGTTCCGTAAGGTACACTTTACAAAACGCAAAACAACTACCCACATCCACACATGAAAAACAGGCTGCCTAAGTATGGCTTCCAGCTGCCTATGATTGGAAACCATACCTGGCCAAAACATAGAAATCTAGAAAACCCCACATAGAAAGAGAAAACCAAAACCACCCAAAACACCCACCTGTCACACCCTGACCACACCACTATGGAAAATGACCTCTTACAAGGGTCAGGATGTGACAGCGGAATGACTTTGGCCTGAGGACAAACACTTTCCTCTAGACTCAGATTAAAGATATGACAGATAGGAGTTGCTATAGAGTCAGCTACCATCCTCAGTAGCTATCCAATCTAAATTCTCAATGCCAAGAGGTTTGCCATTATTGATCGATAACAATAGTAACAAAATTGTAACTTAGAATGCTTTTTTGGTTGTTGCATGAATGCAATGGCTCACGGTTCATTGTTGGCATTTCCTGCCTAACTTTGCCCACTTTGCCAAGGAAGTAGTCATAAAAATAATTGGCATCAACAAATGGTATTGTGATGAATTATACATCTGCTTCGTTCAAGGAGTAGAATTTGTCTTTCTGCCCATAATTTCATTTAAAGTACTCCAAAGTAGTTTTTCCCATTGATCTTGGCTTCCTGGTACATTTTCTTCTTCTTTTTGTTGAATTTAGTCACATCATTTCTCAATTTGCAGTAATTCAGTAAGTCAGATGTGCAGCCAGACTTATTAGCCACTCCTTTTGCCCATCTCTTTCAACCATACAGTTTTTCAATTCCTCATCAATCCATGGATCCTTAATAGTTCTAACAATCCGTTTCTTAACAGGTGCATGTTCAGAAATAATTGGAAGAAGAAGAAAAAAAAAGCAAGTGCAGTGTCTGGATGGTCCTTATGAATCACATCAGACAAATATGTTTAACATCATCCACGTAAGAGTCACAGCAAAATCTTTTGTATGATTTCTTATACACTATTTTAGGCCCAGCTTTTAGAACCTTGGCTTTCCAGGTTGTAGCCATTACAGTATAGTGTGATCACTGCATCCAATGGTTATGAATACAGCCTTAGATCAAAGTTCTACAGTTCCTGTAAAAATGTGATCAGTACATTTGGATGATATACTGTAGTTCCTGTAGGGTTTGTAAACACCTTGGTAAACAGCAACACCTCCCCCATTGGCATTCCGGTCTCTTTTGTGAATGTTATATCCTTGTATTGCTACTGCGGTTCACAGTTTTGTAGCCCCCTTTCACCCTACATTGGTATCAAAAGTGTGATGGCACTATGGTGTGATAAGTGTCTGCTAAGTAACCTAAATGTAGATGTAGATGTAAAAAGTATTACTCTAATGAGCTCCGCCCCGAAACAAGGCCAATGACAATACCCAATGTGCTTTACAGTTGTTCATTTTCACATAGACAGTGAGGGAAAAAAGTATTTGATCCCCTGCTGATTTTGTACGTTTGCCCACTGACAAAGAAATGATCAGTCTATAATTTTAATGGTTGGTTTATTTGAACAGTGAGAGACAGAATATATAACAACCCAAAAAATCCAGAAAAACGCATGTCAAAAATGTTATAAATTGATTTGCATTTTAATGAGGGAAATAAGTATTTGACCCCCTCTCAATCAGAAAGATTTCTGGCTCTCAGTTGTCTTTTATACAGGTAACGAGCTGAGATTAGGGGCACATATTTAAAGGGAGTGCTCCTAATCTCAGTTTGTTACCTGTATAAAAGACACCTGTCCACAGACGCAATCAATCAATCACATTCCAAACTCTCCACCATGGCCAAGACCAAATAGCTCTCCAAGGATGTCAGGGACAAGATTGTAGACCTACACAAGGCTGGAATGGGCTACAAGACCATCACCAAGCAGCTTGGTGAGAAGGTGACAACAGTTGGTGCGATTATTCGCAAATGGAAGAAACACAAAAGAACTGTCAATCTCCCTCGGCCTTGGGCTCCATGCAAGATCTCACCTCGTGGAGTTGCAATGATCATGAGAACGGTGAGGAATCAGCCCAGAACTACACGGGAGGATCTTGTCAATGATCTCAAGGCAGCTGGGACCATAGTCACCAAGAAAACAATTGGTAACACACTACGCCGTGAAGGACTGAAATCCTGCAGCGCCCGCAAGGTCCCCCTGCTCAAGAAAGCACATATACATGCCCGTCTGAAGTTTGCCAATGAACATCTGAATGATTCAGAGGACAACTGGGTGATAGTGTTGTGGTCAAATGAGACCAAAATGGAGCTCTTTGGCATCAACTCAACTCGCCGTGTTTGGAGGAGGAGGAATGCTGCCTATGACCCCAAGAACACCATCCCCACCGTCAAACATGGAGGTGGAAACATTATGCTTTGGGGGTGTTTTTCTGCTAAGGGGACAGGACAACTTCACCGCATTAAAGGGACGATGGACGGGGCCATGTACCGTCAAATCTTGGGTGAGAAACTCCTTCCCTCAGCCAGGGCATTGAAAATGGGTTGTGGATGGGTATTCCAGCATGACAATGACCCAAAACACACGGCCAAGGCAACAAAGAATGGCTCAAGAAGAACCACATTAAGGTGCTGGAGTGGCCTAGCCAGTCTCCAGACCTTAATCCCATAGAAAATCTGTGGAGGGAGCTGAAGGTTCGAGTTGCCAAACATCAGCCTCGAAATCTTAATGACTTGGAGAAGATCTGCAAAGAGGAGTGGGACAAAATACCTCCTGAGATGTGTGCAAACCTGGTGGCCAACTACAAGAAACGTCTGACCTCTGTGATTGCCAAGAAGGGTTTTGCCACCAAGTACTAAGTCATGTTTTGCAGAGTGGTCAAATACTCATTTCCCTCATTAAAATGCAAATCAATTTATAACATTTTTGATATGGGTTTTTCTGGATTTTTTTGTTGTTATTGTGTCTCACTGTTCAAATAAACCTACCATTAAAATTATAGACTGATCATTTCTTTGTCAGTGGGCAAGCGTACAATATCAGCAGGGGATCAAATACTTTTTTCCCTCACACACAAATATATATATATATTTATATACATTTTGATCATTTAGCAGACACTCTTATCCAACGTGATAGTGTGTTCAACTCAGCTGAATCTGCTAATGAATGGTGTGGCTGTTGAACAAGTTGAGGAGACTACATTACTTGCTGTTACTTTAGATTGTAAACTGTCATGGTCAAAACATATAGATTCAATGGTTGTAAAGATGGGGAGAGGTCTGGCCGTAATAAAGAGATGCTCTGCTTTTTTGACACCACACTCCAAAAAGCAAGTCCTGCAGGCTGTAGTTTTGTCTAATCTTGATTATTGTCCAGTCGTGTGGTCGAGTGCTGCAAGGAAAGACCTAGTTTAGCTGCAGCTGGCCCAGAACAAAGTGGCATGTTTTGCCCTTAATTGTAATCAATGGGCTGATATAAATACTATGCATGCCAGTCTCTCTTGGCTAAGAGTTGAGGAGAGACTTACTGCATCACTTATTTTATAAGAAACGTTAATGTGTTGAAAATCCCAAATTGTTTGCATAGTCAACTTACACACAGCTCTGACACACACACTTATCCCACCACACATGCCACCAGGGGTCTTTTCACAGTCCCCAAATCCAGAACAAATTCAAGAAAGCGTACAGTATTATATTGAGCCCAATTGCATGGAACTGCCTTCCATCTCATATTGCTCAAATAAACAGCAAACCTGGTTTAAAAAAACAGATAAAGCAACACTTCACGGGACAATGCCTCTCCCCTATTTGACCTAGAGAGTTTGTGTGTGTGGATTGATATGTAGACTACGTGTGCCTTTAATTTTTTTTATGTAGATCTGTCTTTGAGCTGTTCTTGTCTATTGATGTTCTATGTTATGTAATTCTGTTTTATGTTTTGTGTGGACCCCAGGAAGAGTAGCTGCTGCTTTTGCAACAGCTAATGGGGATCCTAATAAAAAACAAAAAAACTAAGGTAGATAAACAACAACATATCACAATTATAGCAAGTAAGACGTTTCTATAACCATTACTGAGAATGTTATTGCTGTTCGGCTGGCAACTTGCAAATGTATTTTTGTATTTAAAATACAATACTTAGCAAAAGTATCTTACATTTTATTTTGATACATTCGTTTTTTAAGGTATTTTGTAGTTGCATTTTGTAATTAGAATTTGCAATGTATATCCGTCTCTGGTAATGAGTTTGTGGTCTGATCAAGTGTAGTAGGACTGTCAACCCTCGCTCCCACCCAGACACTTTTACCCACAATGGGCATCTCATCTAAATGTTCATGCACACAACCTTCAATTAGGATCCATCACAGTGACAGCTCTCCATTGTCAACTTTGATCTTCTCTCTCTCTCTCTCTCTCTCTCTCTCTCTCTCTCTCTCTCTTAGATTTTGGATGACTCACCCCATGTGCTTGATGAGAGCATATTCCCTCCTTTATCCTCCTTTCTACTCTCTCCATCTCTTTGCTCTTCTTCTCAGCTGAAGGGGCCAGGGAGGGAGAAAGAGGTGGAGAGACTCATCTCTCAGACTGAGCTATCTCCTTCCTTCCTTCCCTTCCTCCTTCATCCCTCCCCTCTTCCTCCCTCTATCCCTCCCACCAGACAGGGTGACATTTACAGAGGGACACTGCCTCTCTATGGGAGCCAGCTGTTCTCTCAGAGACACTGCTCTGGGGAGAGAGGGATTAAGGAAGAGAAAGAGAGGGGGAAATCAGAGGAAGCAAGAGACTCTTTGGCCTATTGAAAGGGACGAAGAGGTGAAAAGTGTATGGATGTAGAGAACAAACAAAAATGATGGAAAAGTTCTGAAAAGAGGAAGGAAAGAGGGAGTTGAGAAGGGGAAGAGATGGGGGATGAGGAGATAGGACGAAGTCTGGATGGAGTTTTGAGTTCAGCACAAGAGAGCTTTTTATCATGTCACTTCTGTACACCTCTAAATGTCATTATCTATTGGATCTCAGCTCTTCTCAGCTGGTTGGTGAACTTGTAACTTTCGACCTCAACAGGTTCTCTGCTGTGTATAGTGTTACATGTGTATTGTGTTTGTGTTTTTCAGAAACAGAAACAGAGACTTCATATTTTGTCATCGGAGCCATCCTGTATCGGACCTTAGGAGTCATCCTACCTGCCCCCAAGTGAGTGTTCTTCCAATTCCATCATCAGGTCTGCATCACAAATGGCACCCTTTTCCCTTTATAGGGCACTACTTTTTACCATCCTACTGCGTTTCATCGTTACCGAATGATAGACTTTAAGTCCGAAAGAGCTGTAATGATATCCATTAACTTTTATGGACGGTAGCGTCCCACCTGGCCAACATCCGGTGCAATTGCAGAGCGCAAAATTAAAACTACAGAATTATAAATATTTAACTTTCATAAAATCACAAATGTAATACATCAAAATAAAGCTTAACTTCTTGTTAATCCAGCCGCTGTGTCAGATTTCAAAAAGGCTTTACGGCGAAAGCACACCATGTGATTATCTGAGGACAGCGCCCCGCATCTAAAACCATGAAAAACAATGAAAAACATATTTCAACCAGGCAGGTGCGACACGAGAGTTTGTTTAAGGCTCTGTGTCTCATTAGCTTTAAGAGAGCACCCTCAGAAGCCATCAAATGCTCCATGGGGGTCAGGCGGGTACCATGTTCCTACTATTGAGGCTTGATCACACACACAACATCCCCCTTACCCTTTCCACCCCACTCAACCCTGAAAACTTGCTCTTTTGTGATTTTTAACCAGACTCATTCCATTCCCTCTCTCTCTTTTTTTCAGTGCCCCTGCTGTGATCAACTCGAAGATTCTGACGGTGACGGTCCGACCAGAACCCAAACCCAGTGAACCCATGGTAGTGGTGGAGCTGTCCCCGCTGCTCAATGTAAGTATAACATGACATAGCCTGGTTATAATCCTACATAGACAGGGTTGGGTAGGTTACTTTCTAAATGTAATCCGTTAGTAATTACCTGTCCATAATTGTAGTCAGTAAAATAAAATAGAATGTTATTTGTCACATGCGCAGAATACAACAGGTGTAGACCTTACAGTGAAATGCTTACTTACAAGCCCTAAACCAACAATGCAGTTTTAAGATAATAGAGTTAAGAAATAGAGTTAAGAAAATGTTTACTAAATAAACTAAAGTAAAAGTGACACAATAAAATTACAATAATGAGGCTATATACAGGTGGTACCTGTACCGATTCATTGTGTGGGGGTACAGGTTAGTCAAAGTAATATGTACATGCAGGTAGGTGTAAAGTGACTATGCATAGATAATAAACAGTGAGTAGCAGCAGTGTAAAAACAAATGCAAATAGTCATTTGGCCATTTGATACATTTTTCAGCAATCTTATGGCTTTGGTGTAGAAGCTGTCAAGGGCCTTTTGGACCTAGACTTATTGCTCCGGTACTGCTTGCCGTGCGGTAGCAGAGAGAACTATCTATGACTTGGGTGACTGGGGTCTTTGACAATTTTTTTGGCCTTCCTCTGACACCGCTGAGTGTATATATATATATATATATATATATATATATATATATATATATATATATACAGTATATACTGTAGGTCCTGGATGGCAGGAAGAATGGTCCCAGTAATGTACTAGGCTGTACGCACCACCCTCTGTAGCGCCTTACATGCTAACCAGACAGGACACGTCACGTGCGCGAGCATTGCAAAATACATTTAGAAATCTATGTTATTCAATTATTGCACCCACACTGCTCACACGCGCCAACGAGCATCTGCGTTGCCAAGGGCTAAAATAGAAGTCATTCCTATTTCTGACGCAGATCGCGCTGCAAGTCCTGCCTCTCCCATCTCCTCATTGGTTTATAGAAGCAGGTACCCACGTGCCGTCTCCTCATTGGCTATACCTACGTGGGTGATTGAAAGACGAACTGTTTTTGCTAGCAAGCTAGCTAAATAGGACAAATTAGCTAGCATGTGCAAGCTAGCTAGCTAAATTGCCATACATGTTTAATGCTTTTCGACCTGTCCCCAAATTAATATAATTTGCTGAGTTTGTTTTGATATTTTAACCTGCGTGTCATGATCGCGTTTGGTGTGGGGGACAAAATAAATGTATGCACGATGACGCATGCGTACAGCCGGTTTGGGTTCCATGTTACGGTTGGATGCCGAGCAGTTGCCATACCAGGTGGTGATGCAACTGGACAGGATGCTATCGATGGTGCACCTGTATAACTTTTTGAGGATCTGGGGACCCATCCCAAATCTCCAGTCTCCTGAGGGGGAAAAGGTGTTGTCGTGCCCTCTTCATGACTTTCTTGGTGTGTTTGGACCATGATAGTTTGTTGGTGATGTGGACAACAAGGAACTTCGAACCGCTCCACTACAGCCCCGTCGATGTTAATGGGGGCGTGTTCGGCCCTCCTTTTCCTGTAGTCCACGTTCATCTCCTTTGACTTGCTCATGTTGATCGCTAGGTTATTGTCCTGGCACCACACTGCCAGGTCTCTGACCTCCTCCCTATAGGCTGTCTCATCATTGGCGGTGATCAGGCCTACCACTGTTGTGTCGTCAGCAAACTTAATGATGGTGTTGGAGTCGTGCTTGGCCACACAGTCGTGGGTGAACAGGGAGTATAGGAGGGGACTAAGCCTCTGGTAGGCTTGCGTCACTGGGCAGCTCACGGCTGGGATTCACTTTGTTGTCCGAGTGTCAGAGCCCGTGTAGTAGGATTCAATCTTAGTCCTGTATTGACCCTTTGACTGTTTGGTTGTTCGTCTGTGGGCATTACGGGATTTCTTATACATTTTCCGGATTAGAGTCCCGGTCCTTGAAAGTGGCAGCTCTAGCCTTTAGCTCGGTGTGGATGTTGCCTGTAATCCATGGCTTCTGGTTGGGATATGTAGGTATGGTCACTGTGGGGACGACGTTTTCAATGCACTTATTGATGATGCCGGTGACTGAGATGGTATACTCCTCAATGCCATTGAATGAATCCCAGAACATATTCCAGTCTGTGCTAGCTAGTGTTGTTGTTCAGCCACGACTCGGTGAAACATAAGATATTAAAGGTTTTAATGTCCCATTGGTAGGATAGTCTTGAACAGAGCTCATCCAGTTTATTCTCCAGTAATTGCACGTTGGCCAATAGAACGGATGGTAGAGGTGAGTTAACCACTCGCCTACGAATTCTCACAAGGCACCCTGATCTCTGCCCCTTGTATTTCCTTATTTTCTTCATATGACAGGGATTTGGGCCTTGTCTGGGCGCAACATTATATCCTTTGCATCAGACTCATTAATAAAAAAATCTTTGTCCAGTTCGAGGTGAGAAATCGCTGTTCTGATATCCAGAAGCTCTTTTTGGTCATAAGAGACAGTAGCATCAACATTATGTACAAAATAAGTTACAAACAATGTGAACAAACTAGCACAATTGGTTAGGAGCCCATAAAACGGCAGCCATCCCCTCCGGCGCCATTCAATAACGTAACTTTTGGATTATCCAAACTCAGTAGCGTAATCTGATTATTTTCAGTTATTTTTAGATGACTTTCCCCTCAAGAGGCATTAAAAGAAGACAAATATTAATATTACCCGTTAAACAAGATCTATTGCAAGATAAATCAATGTAAGAGTTTACATAGCTGGTCATAAATGGATGTTGCATTTTATTTTATGGGTTGGTTATGTAGGCTTCTTCTAACCCATTGCTTTCATTTACAGATAATGATATGATTAGGCTATATCTTTACATTAAGAACCAACGTCTTTCAGATTTTCAGTCATTCCAACTCACCTAATTTTTTTTCACCTTTATTTAACCAGGTAGGCCAGTTGAGAACAAGTTCTCAGTTACAACTGCGACCTGGCCAAGATAGAGCAAAGCAGTGCGACACAAACAACACACAGAGTTACACATGGGATAAATAAACGTACAGTCAATAACACAATAGAAAATATCTCTCCCCGGTGTGTGCCAATAAAGTAAGGAGGTAGGACAATAAATAGTCCAATAGTGGCAAAGTAATTACATTTTAGAATTTTACACTGGAGTGATATATGTGCAGATGAGGATGTGCAATGAGAAATACTGGTGTGCAAAAGAGCAGAAAAACAAAACAAATATGGGGATGAGGTAGGTAGTTGGTTGGATGGGCTATTTACAGATGGGCTGTGTACAGCTGCAGCGATCGGTAAGCTGCTCTGACAGCTGACGCTTAAAGTTAGTGAGGGAGATATAAGTCTCCAACTTCAGTGATTTTTGCAATTCTTTATAGTCACTGGCAGCAGAGAACTGGAAGGAAAGGCGGCCAAAGGAGGTGTTGACTTTGGGGATGACAAGTGAAATACCCCTGCTGGAGCGCGTGCTATGGGTGGGTGTTGCTATGGTGACCAGTGAGCCGAGATAAGGCGGAGCTTTACCTAGCAAAGACTTTTAGATGACCTGGAGCCAGTGGGTTTGGCGACGAATATGTCACAAGGACCAGCCAATGTCCCTTGTGTAACTCTGTGTTGTTTGTGTCGCAGTGCTTTGGTCTATCTTGGCCAGGTTACAGTTGTAAATGAGAACTTGTTCTCAACTGAATGACCGCGGCTGCTTTCCAATCTTTAGGGATCTCAGACGATACGAAAGAAAGGTTGAACAGGCTAGTATTAGGGGTTGCAACAATTGCGGCGGATAATTTTAGAAAGAGAGGGTCCAGATTGTCTAGCCCAGCTGATTTGTAGGGGTCCAGATTTTGCAGCTCTTTCAGAACATCAGCTATCTGGATTTGGGTGAAGGAGAAATGGGGGAGGCTTGGGCAAGTTGCTGTGGGGGGTGCAGAGCTGTTGACTGGGGTAGGTGTAGCCAGGTGGAAAGCATGGCCAGCCGTATAATTTTTAAAAATTTAATTCTCGATTATCATAGATTTATTGGTGTTCAAATCAAATCAAATTTATTTATATAGCCCTTCATATATCAGCTGAAATCTCAAAGTGATGTACAGAAACCCAGCCTAAAACCCCAAACAGCAAGCAATGCATGTGAAAGAGGCACGGTGGCTAGGAAAAACTCCCTAGGAAAAACTCCCTAGAAAGGCCAAAAACCTAGGAAGAAACCTAGAGAGGAACCAGCCTATGAGGGGTGGCCAGTCCTCTTCTGGCTGTGCCGGGTGGATATTATAACAGAACATGGTCAAGATGTTAAAATGTTCATAAATGACCAGCATGGTCAAATAATAATAATCATTGTAGTTGTCGAGGGTGCAACAAGCACGTCCGGTGAACAGGTCAGGGTTCCGTAGCCGCAGGCAGAACAGTTGAAACTGGAGCAGCAGCATGGCCAGGTGGACTGGGGACAGCAAGGAGTCATCATGCCAGGTAGTCCCGAGGCATGGTCCTAGGGCTCAGGTCCTCCGAGAGAAAGAAAGAAAGAGAGAAAGAGAGAATTAGAGAGAGCATATTTAAATTCACACAGGACACCGGATAAGACAAGAGAATACTCCAGATGAAACAGACTGACCCTAGCCCCCCGGCACATAAACTACTGCAGCATAAATACTGGAGGCTGAGACAGGAGGGATCAGAAGACACTGTGGCCCCATCCGATGATACCCCCGGACAGGGCCAAACAGGCAGGAAACACTGTGTTGACAGGGTTTCCTAGTCTCAGTGCAGTGGGCAGCTGGGAGGAGGTGCTCTTATTGTCCATGGACTTTACAGTGTCCCAGAACTTTTTGGAGTTTGTGCTACAGGATGCAAATTTCTGTTTGAAAAAGTTAGCCTTTGCTTTGCTAAATACCTGTGTTCCTAACTTCTCTGAAAAGTTGCATATCGCTGGGGCTATTTGATGCTAATGCTTTATGCCACAGGATGTTTTTGTGCTGGTCAAGGGCAGTCAGGTCTGGAGTGAACCAAGGGCTATATTTGTTCTTAGTTCCACATTTTTTGAATGGGGCATGCTTATTTAAGATGGTGAGGAAAGCACTTTTAAAGAATAACCAGGCATCCTCTTCTGACGGAATGAGGTCAATATCCTTCCAGGATACCTGGGCTAGGTCATTTAGAAAGGCCTGCTCGCTGAAGTGTTTTAGAGAGCGCTTGACAGTGATGAGGGGTGGTCATTTGACCGCGGACCCATTACGGACGCAGGCAATGAGGCAGTGATTTCAGAGATCCTGGTTGAAGACAGCAGAGGTGTATTTAGAAGGCAGGTTGATCAGGATGATATCTATGAGGGTGCCCTGTTTACGGATTTAGGGTTGTACCTGGTAGGTTCCATGATACTTTGTGTGAGATTGAGGGCATCTAGCTTAGACTGTAGGACAGCCGGGGTGCTAAGCACATCTCAGTTTAGGTCACCTAACAGTACCAACTCTGAAGGTAAATGGGGGGCAATTAATTCACATATGGTGTCCAGGGCACAGCTGAGGGCTGAGGTGGGTCTGTAACAAGCGACAACAGTGAGAGACTTTTTTCTGGAAAGGTGGATTTTTAAAAGTAGAAACTCGAACTGTTTGGCCACAGACCTGGATAGCGTGACAGAACTCTCTGCAGTAGATTGCAACTCCATCCCTTTGGCAGTTCTATCTTGGTGGAAAATGTTGTAGTTGGGGATGGAAAGGCTTCTGATGTTAACATGCATGAAACGTAGGCTTTTACGGTTACAGAAGTCAACAAATAATAGCGCCTGGGTAATAGGAGTGGAACTAGGGGCTACAGGGCCTGGGTTAACCTCTACATCACCAGAGGGTCAGAGGAGGATTAGGATAAGGGCACGGCTAAAGGCTATAAGAACTGGTCATCTAATGTGTTGGGGACAGAGAATAAAGAAGCAGATTTCTGGGTGTGGTAGAATATATTCAAGGAATAATGTACAGACAAGGATATGGTAGGATGTGAGTACAGTGGAGGTTAACCTAGGCGTTGAGTGATGATGAAAGAGGTTTCATCTCTGGAGGGACAAGTTAAGCCAGGTGAGGTCTCCGAATGTGTGGTGGGGTGGGACGAAAGAGCTATCTAAGGCATTCTGAGCGAGATTGAATGCTCTACAGTGAAATAAAACAGTAAAAACTAGCCAAACTAGCAGTAGACAAGGCATATTGACATTAGAGAGATAAAGCAATAAAGCATAAAGCAATCACAGGCGTTGGTCAGGAGAGCTAAGACAACAACGGGTAAATGGCGATGAATGGGCAGAGCGGGTCAGTTAGATACATACAGGACCTGAGTTCGAAGCTGGGGCCGACAGGTAAACAAAATGAGATACCGTGTTATTGAAACAGTCCAGGGGGCATCATCTGTGTAGCTGAGTGATCATAGGGTCAAAATAGCAGCAATAGGTGAGTCAGGGTGCTGTTCGGTAGTCACTACTACGCTAGGTGAGCAGGGGATATCCCTTAACCCTTGATCTTGATGAACATGTCTTGGAAATATAGATTAGCTAAATTCTTTTACCTGAGCATAACCCAAATCTAAGGACTTATTAGCCTACTCTGTTGTTTATGATTTTATTGTTATGGATGACTGATTGGGCTCATTGCTTCAGGTTGAAAAATAAATGCTGCTCTCATGGAATGGCATGCTTTGAGCACTACCGAAAAGTGCTACTTGAATGTGAAAATGTCTGCCATATGCCTCTGTTGTTTATGTTTTTGTGGTGACACTGATATCTCAAAACTGTTGAAGTCTATCAAAGGTTTGGGAGTTTGAGCATGTGTCCATTAAGCCTTTGGAAGATTTTTTTTTATCAGAACAAATTAGATTGAGCAATAAAATCCCCTCTCGTGGTCTTCTTAAATTAAACTTGTTTTTGACAGTATGGAGCACAATACCAAGGAGGAGTTTAGAAAGGAGGTACTCCCTCAAACTTTTATTCCATAGACTGGGATCTGCACTATGCAGCTGTTGCAGGAGCACATTTTTCACTGGCTGTCCAGAATCTTTTTTCAAATTGAACCTTTATTTAACTAGGCAAGTCAGTTAAGAACAAATTCTTATTTACAATGATGGCCTACCCCGGCCAAACCCGGACGACTCTGGGCCAATTGTACGCCACCCTATGGGACTCCCAATGTGATGCTGCCTGGATTCGAACCAGGGACTGCAGTGACGCCTCTTGCACTGAGATGCAGTGCCTTAGACCGCTGTGCCACTCGGGAGCAAAAACAATGGTTGATAGGCAGCTTAAACTTCTTCAATTCAATACATGTATTATGTTACTCCCCAACCTTGTACATAGACTAGTTATAAAACTACATACACCAGTTACAATGTAGACCAGCTATAATGTGCTATACATCATTATAGAACCAATGCTCAGAAGTAGTAGGGGAGCAGTCATTGCCCTATTATGACATAGCCTGATAATGATGTGAATCAGCCTGATAATGATGGGGCATCAGCCTGATAATGATGTGAATCAGCCTGATAATGATGTGAATCAGCCTGATAATGATGTGTATCAGCCTGATAATGATGTGAATCGGTCTGATAATGATGTGAATCGGCCTGATAATGATGTGAATCGGCCTGATAATGATGTGAATCAGCCTGATAATGATGTGTCACAGACTGATAGTGATGTGGTTCCTCTCTAGGTTTCTTCCTAGGTTCCTACCTAGGGAGTTGTTCCTAGCCACCGTACTTCTCCATCTGCATTGCTTGCTGTTTGGGGTTTTAGGCTGGGTTTCTGTATAGCACTTTGTGACATTGGCTGATGTAAAAAGGGCTTTATAAATTAATTTCATAGATTGATTGATAAGGATGTGTCATAGCTTTATAATGATGTGACATAGCCTGATAATGATGTGACATAGCCTGATAATGATGTGTCATAGCCTCATAACGATGTCTCATAGCCTGATGTCTCGTAGCCTGATAATGACGTCTCATAGCCTCATAATGATGTCTCAGCCTCATAATGATGTCTCATAGCCTCATAACGATGTCTCATAGCCTGATAATGATGTGTCATAGCCTCATAACGATGTCTCATAGCCTTATAATGATGTGACATAGCCTGATAATGATGTGTCATAGCCTCATAATGATGTCTCATAGCCTGATAATGTCTCATAGCCTGATAATGATGTCGCATAGCCTCATAACGATGTCTCATAGCCTCATAATGATGTCTCATAGCCTGATAATGATGTCTCATAGCCTCATAACAATGTCTTATAGCCTGATAATGATGTGTCATAGCCTCATAACGATGTCTCATAGCCTTATAATGATGTGACATAGCCTGATAATGATGTGTCATAGCCTCATAACGATGTCTCATAGCCTGAAAATGATGTCTCATAGCCTGATAATGATGTCTCATAGCCTCATAACGATGTCTCATAGCCTGATAATGATGTGTCATAGCCTCATAACGATGTCTCATAGCCTTATAATGATGTGACATAGCCTGATAATGATGTCTCATAGCCTCATAGCGATGTCTCATAGCCTGGTAATGATGTGTCATAGCCTCATAACGATGTCTCATAGCCTGATAGTGTCTCATAGCCTGATAATGATGTCTCATAGCCTCATAACGATGTCTCATAGCCATATAATGTCTCATAGCCTGATAATGATGTGTCATACAGTAGCTTTATAATGATGTGTCATAGCCTGATAATGATGTGACATAGCCTGATAATGATGTGTCATAGCCTCATAACGATGTCTCATAGCCTGATAATGATGTCTCATAGCCTGATAATGATGTCTCCCAGCCTGATAATGATGTGTCATAGCCTCAGTATTACAGTACATCTTCTCTGTCTGCCTATCACTGTCTTTCTCTGTCTGTCTGTCTGTCTGTCTGTCTGTCTGTCTGTCTGTCTGTCTGTCTGTCTGTCTGTCTGTCTGTCTGTCTGTCTGTATGTCTGTATGTATGTATGTATGTATGTATGTATGTATGTATGTATGTATGTATGTATGTATGTCTGTCTTCCTCTCTCTCTTCCTCTCTCTCTCTCTTTCTCTCTCTCTCTCTCTCTCTCTCTCGCTCTCTCTCTCGCTCTCTCGCTCTCTCTCTCGCTCTCTCATATCAGTGTTGTGTTCCAAAGAGATGTTGAGAGGAGACAGGTAAGGAAGCTATCCAAAGTCAGTAGGACCTTGTTGAAAGTCTCCTGCTGAGAATCAACATGCTGATTCTCCATTGGAACCTCAGATTCCTACAGAGAGAGAACAGCTATGGTCTAGACCCCTGTGGTAGGGCAGTTTGTAGGACATACACTGAGTATACTAGAGATGTAAGATCCTGACACAAATATAGACCTGTACCCACGCAAATACACACACACGGGCACGCATGCACACACACATGCACACACATACAGCCACACACACACAGAGAGTCATATCCACTCTCTCTGGGATATCTTGGTAATCTTGTGGTCTGCATCTGTTAGGGGTGATGACATCGGCCAAGTGTGTGTGCGCGCGCGTGCATATATGAGTCATACCCTGCAGCTGCGAGGGGGTGGTGACCTTGGCCAGGAAACCAAGGCCCAGATGCTGAAGTAGCCTCAGAGCGACAGATGTTAAGGGAGGGGAGAGGCTGAGGGGACAGGCGGAGGGGTGTGTGAGGTCCCTGTACTGGGCCTTTTCCTCACTGTGAAGACATCTGGTCCCAACTGCCCATCCACCTCTCCAATGACCAATGAGTGAGTGAGTGAGTGAGTGAGTGAGTGAGTGAGTGTGTGTGTGTGTGTGTGTGTGTGTGTGTGTGTGTGTGTGTGTGTGTGTGTGTGTGTGTGTGTGTGTGTGTGTGTGTGTGTGTGTGTGTGTGTGTGTGTGTGTGTGTGTGTGTGTGTGTGATTAAGACGCAGGAGGGCAGATGCCAAGGACTGTCCTTCCTCAGGTCATCCCTCATCTTCCCTTGTAGTGATTGTCTTCACCATGGTTCTGTTGAACACTTGATATTCTGCAGTACCTTTTCTCAACTATTTCTCTGTCTCGAATACTCAGGGCTTTTGTCAGTCCTCCCTTCTACGACACAATGTTTTAGTTTTGTAGCTCAAAATGGCTTCCTTGCAACACACATATGTGAACCCACTACACATTGGTAGTGTTTCTTGAGTTATCATGAATATAAAGATGTACTGTAGGTGCTGGTGTATAAATAAAACATTTATACAAAATATAATTACTACCGTCCACAGATGATAGGCGTTAGATCTCTCTCCTCAGTCTTTAGCAAGGGAGCCTACTGTTGATGCAGACACCGTCAATATGTGATGTGTCCGTGCTAAAGACTGAAGCAGACAGTGTGGGAGTACCCTGTGTCAGTCATAATGGAGCTAGCGTTAGCATACGGCTTGTCCGTCTGACTTGTGATCGATGGCTGAATGCTAGAAAATGCTGCTACGCCACGTTGCATCGGAGGCTAATGAGCTCTGAGGGACTTGTGATGTAGATGACAACTGTTATGTGAGTGAGCTGAAACAAAGAGTTGTCTTCCACGCTTCCTCTGGCCGCTCTGCCTGGATACACGCTTCCTCTGGCCGCGCTGCCTGGAAACACGCTTCCTCTGGCTGCGCTGCCTGGATACACGCTTCCTCTGGCTGCGCTGCCTGGATACACGCTTCCTCTGGCCGCGCTGCCTGGATACACGCTTCCTCTGGCCGCGCTGCCTGGATACACGCTTCCTCTGGCCGCGCTGCCTGGAAACACGCTTCCTCTGGCCGCGCTGCCTGGAAACACGCTTCCTCTGGCCGCGCTGCCTGGATACACGCTTCCTCTGGCCGCGCTGCCTGGAAACACGCTTCCTCTGGCCGCGCTGCCTGGATACACGCTTCCTCTGGCCGCGCTGCCTGGATACACGCTTCCTCTGGCCGCGCTGCCTGGATACACGCTTCCTCTGGCCGCGCTGCCTGGATACACGCTTCCTCTGGCCGCGCTGCCTGGATACACGCTTCCTCTGGCCGCGCTGCCTGGATACACGCTTCCTCTGGCCGCGCTGCCTGCATACACGCTTCCTCTGGCCGCGCTGCCTGGATACACGCTTCCTCTGGCCGCGCTGCCTGGATACACGCTTCCTCTGGCCGCGCTGCCTGGATACACGCTTCCTCTGGCCGCGCTGCCTGGATACACGCTTCCTCTGGCCGCGCTGCCTGGATACACGCTTCCTCTGGCCGCGCTGCCTGGATACACGCTTCCTCTGGCCGCGCTGCCTGGATACACGCTTCTTCTGGCCGCGCTGCCTGGATACACACTTCCTCTGGCCGCGCTGCCTGGATACACGCTTCCTCTGGCCGCGCTGCCTGGTTACATAAATGACGCATCACTTCTTCTTCTGTCGTTGTGGAAATTGCTGTTCTGTGTGCCAAAAGAAGTGCACTAAAAGGCACCCTATTCTGTATTTAGTGCACTACTTTACCATATCCCTATGAGGCCTGGTCAAAAGTAGTGCACTATATAGGGAATAGGGTGTCATTTAGGAAGCAAACTTAGGCAGTATCCTCAATTTTCACAGGGGACCAACGTTTCACAGGGGACCAGTGTAACAATATCCTCCACCACCAGGGGGAGACTCCCCTTCATTAACAGATGGGCCTCAAAGGGAAGCTTGAATTATGCATGGCCATAATATAACCACTGATAGGCACCCTTCCTCCCCTACCTCCCCAGAGATGGCTTCTAATCTATGGGTAGCTAAAACAGAAAGGGCTGAATTTCCTTTTCTTTCCTGGAGGACCAGGTATTTCTGTATTCAGATTATGAGATGCTAAAAGTGTGGCTTTCCTGTATGTGAGTGAATCGCTACACTAGTCCACAGGTTTCTTCTTACACTGCCACGGACCATCTTTGCACTGGTAGAATTGTCTTTCCTGATTGTCTGCATTAAGGCAATGATTAGTTTAATGGTCTTTGTAATGCTTGGCTGAAATAGAGAGTTGCCTCATCAGGTCATAGACTGGACTGGACTGGACACCCCTAAAATCCAATCATTCGTCCTCAGTAGGATAAAACATATTGAGACGTATATAGTGCATGGAACTAGTCCAGATGATTCAATTAGAGCAGAGCAATCGAATCACTGACCACTGCTGCTCGCTAGTGGAGCGAGCATGGATGAATCAATTAGAGCTAATTGATTCTCCAATCAATTCCCTTATTGAGTCATGGAGAGTCATCCTCAGTAATGCTATATGCGCACCACTGAACTTTGGTTAGCCAATCACAGGCCGTTTTACTCAGTGGGATTGGCTTGGGCTCCAGTAAATCGATGGTTTAGGAGTTAGTCGATAATGAATGGGCTGCTTGTTTGGACTTTGAGGACAGCTGTTTGTGTTTACATTGGGATAGCAGGGAGTTTGTAGGAGTGTAGAAGATGTTGGTTAATTAAGTAAAACAACATCAAATAGAAGTAGGATATCTCTCTTTCTTCTTCCTTCCTTCTCTCTCGCTCTCTCTCAAATCAATTTTCAATGTTAGGGCTTTATTGGCATCCCAAAGCAAGTGAAATAGATAATGAACAAAAGTGAAATAAACAATAAAAAATGAACAGTAAACATTACACTCCAAAAGAATAAAGACACTACAAATGTCATGTTATGTATTAAATACAGTGTTGTAACGATGTGCAAATAGTGAAATTTCAAAAGAGAAAATAAATAAACATGAATATGGGTATTTACAATGATGTTTGTTCTTTACTGGTTGACCTTTTCTTGTGATAACAGGTCACACATCTTGCTTCTGTGGTGGCACACTGTGGTATTTCACCCAGTAGTTATGGGAGTTTATCAAAATTGTGATTTGCTTTTGAATTCTTTGTCGGTCAGTGTAATCTGAGGGAAATAAGTGTATCTAATATGGTCATCCATTTGGCAGGAGGTTAGGAAGTGCCGCTCAGTTTCCACCTCATATAGCCTGACTTCTTTTGAGAGCTAGGTCTGCCAACGGTGGCCTTTCTCAATAGCAAGGCTATGCTCACTGAGTCTGTACATAATCAAGACTTTCCTTAAGTTTGGGTCAGTCACAGTGCTCAGGTATTCTGCCACTGTGCACTCTCTGTTTAGGGCCAAATAACATTCTAGTTTGATCAGTTTTTTTGTTAATTCTTTCCAATGTGTCAAGTAATTATCTCTTTGTTTTCTCATGATGTGGTTATGTCTAATTGTGTTGCTGTCCTGTGGCTCTGTGGGGTCTGTTTGTGTTTGTGAGCAGAGCCCCAGGACCAGCTTGCTTAGCAGACTCTTCTCCATGTTCATATCTCTGTAGGTGATGGCTTCGGAAGGTTTGGTAATTGTTTCCTTTTAGGTGGTTGTAGAATTTAACGGCTCTTTTCTGGATTTTGATCATTAGCGAGTATCGGCCTAATTCTGTTCTGCATGCGTTATTTGGTGTCTCTCTCCTCTTTCTCTCTCTCTCTCCTCTGTCCTCTCACTGTCTGTCCTCAGTGAAGACAGCTTCTCCCTCCCTTTGTCTTGTTTTTTGTCTTCCTTTGTCCGTCTGTTTACCTCTCCTTCCATCCTCCACACACCTTCACTCGTTCCCCTCAAACAGTGAACTGTTTCTCTCTTCTTTGTTCCCACTCCCCCTCTCCTCTTTTGTTTCTTGCAGGGCACATCAGATCCTCAGTGTGTTGTCTGGGACTATGGAAACCCGTAAGTCACTTTTACTCTGTCTCCACAAGCTCACACGCACACGCAGACACACATGCTCTTGGTTTGCTGCGATGTGTGATGTGTGGTTTCTTCACTTAATTAATAGAGTGAAAACATTTTAATGAAGAGCCAGCCACAGTGTTAATTGAATAATTCAATTAAACACAGAATTGTTTCTATGCTCAACCGCTCAAAGGCAATTTTATTAATGTATTTGGTTTGTTTTTATTTAAAGACCCAGTGCAGTCAAAAACTGTATTTGCTGTGTTTTATATACATTTCCACATCATGAGGTTAGAATAAATACTGTTAAATTTTGAAAATTATTGTTTTTAATTAAAATGGTCAAAAATACACAAAAATAGCTTCTTAGCAAAAAGCTATTTTTGTGTATTTTTGACCATTTTAACTGAAAACAATCACAGTAAAAATTGTTATCCAGAAATGATTTGATATTGAGATAAGAATGGCTGCATTAGACCTTTAACATAGGCCTACTATGAAATGAGTAGACAGTTTTGATTATCGATATGCACAGCTCAGGTGACCACTGACCAATGAGAGCACAGCTCAGGTCAACACTGACAAATGAGATTAAAGTCTGATGTAGGACAGAAATGACCAATCTGTAGGTGATATGTCGGAGGGTGACTAGAGATTCCACCTGCTAGGTTAACTTATGATTAATTCATTGATTGATTGTGTGTATTATTCTTCAAAAGGAGAATATTTCCACAGCTCACCAAAGGCTTTGGAGTTCTAATTTTACTTTAAATTACACATCCAACATTTTAAATCATCAAATATTCAAAATATAACATTCACAAACTGTCTCCCAAGAGAGTTATCACAGCACAACTCAAGACAATTTAATCCCATATATTATGCAATACTGTCTGTTTGACATGGTAACTAAATCCCTATATAAGTAAGAGGGAAGAAATTGAGATTGCCAATCATCAAAGTGGCTAGCGCTGGCTCAATTATTGTGTATACGTGTTACTGACAATTCTGGATAATAACTGTGAACAAAAAATAATAATCGCCTGTCACGCTTGTTGAAATGAGTGGACCAAGGCGCAGCGTGCGTAGTGTTACACATATTATTTAATAGTGAATCTTACAACCAAAACAAGACTAACAAACGTGCAGTATTGCAGTGCACAAGGCAACTATACAAAAACAAGATCCCACGAACTATAGGTGGGAAAAGGCTGCCTAAAGATGATGCCCAATCAGAGACAACGATAAACAGCTGCCTTTGATTGGGAACCATACTAGGCCAACATAGAAACAAAGAAACTAGAATGCCCACCCTAGTCACACCCCGACCTAACCAAAATAGAGAATAAAAAGGCTCTCTAAGATCAGGGTGTGACAGTACCCCCCCCCCCCCCCCCCAAAAGGTGCGGGTTGGCATCTAGCCTCGGTGGTGAATCCGGTTCGGGACGTAGACCCCGCTCCGATTGCGGATCCCTCCGCTTCCATGGAACCGGTCTGTGGATTGTCGCCGGAGGCTCTGGACCGTGAATCGTCGCCGGAGGAACCGGACCGTAGATCGTTGCCGGGGACCCCGGACCGTGGATTGCCGCCGGAGGAATCGGACCGTGGATCGCCGCCGGAGGAATCGGACCGTGGATCATCGCCGGAGGCTCCGGACCGTGGATCGTTGCCGGAGGAACCGGACCGTGAATCGTCGCCGGAAGCTCTGGACTGGGAACTGTCGCCGGAAGCTCTGGACTGGGAACCGTTGCTGGAGGCTCCGGACCTTGAATCGTCTCTGGAGGCTCTGGACCCTGGATCATCACTAGAGGCTCTGGGCCATGGATCATCACTGGAGGCTTCGGGCCATAGATCATCACTGGAGGCTCCGGGCCATGGATCATCACTGGAGGCTCCCGGCCATGGATCATCACTGGAGGCTCCGGGCCATGGATCATCACTGGAGGCTTCAAGCGTGGAGCTGGCATAGGACATACCGGCCTGGGGAGACACACAGGAGGCCTGGAGCGTGGAGCTGGCACAGGACGTACCGGGATGGGGAGACGCACAGAATATACTGGACCGTGGAGGAGCACTGGAGGTCTGGAGTGTAGAGCTGGCACAACACGTCCTGGACAGATGACAACCTTCGCACAGCAAGTGCGGGGAGCTGGCACAGGACGTACCGGGCTGTGGAGGCGCACTGGAGACACGGTGCGTAGAACCGGCACACTTGGTACTGGAACGGTGACACACACCTCAGGGCGAGTGTGTGGAGGAGACACAGGACGTACCGGACTGGGGCGGCGCACTGGTGGCCAGATGCCTGAAACTGGTGCATATGACACCGGACTGGTGTCATGCTCCTCAGCACGCCCGCTCTGCAGCGCTCTCAACGCCAACACCTCTCTCCGGAATCTTTCGTCAAGTTCCTCACTCGACTCCCTAACTGTCTCTGGTTCACCCCTTGGCTCCGCCGACCACTCTGTGTGCCCCTCCCCCCCCAAAAAAATGGTGCTGTCTTTTGGGCTTGCGTCCTGGCCGCGAACTCTGGCATCATCATTCCTCCTTCGCTGCTTCCTCCTGTTTCCATGGCAGGCTTTTGTCTCCTGCCATTATTTCCTCCCAAGTCCAGGATGTCCTCCACTCCTGGCTTTCCTCCCAGGCCCAGGATCCCTGCTCCTCCTGGGAACACTGCTTGGTCCGTTGGTGGTGGGATCTTATGTCACGCTTGTTGAAATGAGTGGACCAAGGCGCAGCGTGCGTAGTGTTACACATATTATTTAATAGTGAAACTTACAACCAAAACAACAAAGACTAAAAAACGTGCAGTATTGCAGTGCACAAGGCAACTATACAAAAACAAGATCTCACAAACAATAGGTGGGAAAAGGCTGCCTAAATATGATCCCCAATCAGAGACAACGATAAACAGCTGCCTCTGATTGGGAACCATACTAGGCCAACATAGAAACAAAGAAACTAGAATGCCCACCCTAGTCACTCCCCGACCTAACCAAAATAGAGTATAAAAACGCTCTCTAAGGTCAGGGCGTGACATCGCCATACTCGTCTTAATACATTCATTTTAGGAGAAGGGGGATTCAACTTTATATTCAAGTAGATCAAGTTTAGCCGATAGCAGTTTAAAAAAATGTTAGCTGTAAAGTGGGTAATCGTTTTACTAGCACGGCACAGTCGGGAAGATAAGATTGATGTCCAAAAGTTACAAGCGAGGGCTGTCACCAAAGCTGTGTTGTATTCATTAGGTATGTCATAGCACATTTTCTAAATACATTATGATGCTTTACAAGCAAAAACAAACAAACAAATAAATACTATTATGACAATAGCCATGGCCATTTGCATAACAATTAATCGTTATCCACAGCCCTAAAAGTGGCAGTTTCCATCTTGGAAACAATCAGCTCTGCAAAAACAATTAAACACCATCCAGATTAGCATTCCAATCACATTAACCTCCCCATCGTTAACATAGGAGCCAGCCAGTCTGATTACCAAGCAGGGAGATACAGAGATCACTATCACACAGCAATAAAACCAAAAACCCAGGAATATACTGTAGCCATGTCTGTTTGAGAAAGATTAGGCAATACACACACACACACACACACACACACACACACACACACACACACACACACATGCATGCGCATGCTCCCCTAGTAGGTACTCGGGGAAGATGACTATAGTAGTACTTTTATCTCTAACCCAGAGAAAATTGTGTGTGTGGATGTGCGTGCGTCTGCATATGTCCTAGTGTGTGTATAACCCAGGCAGACAGAGAAACAGGGAGACAGAGAGACAGAGAGATAGACAGACAGGGAGACAGGCAGGGAGACAGACAGGGAGACAGGGAGACAGACAGGGAGACAGAGAGACAGGCAGACAGGAAGACAGGGAGACAGGCAGACAGAGAGACAGGGAGACAGACACGGAGACAGACAGGGAGACAGACAGGGAGACAGACAGGGAGACAGACAGGGAGACAGACAGGTAGAAAGACAGGGAAACAGGGAGACAGGCAGACAGGCAGACAGAGAGACAGACAGGGAGACAGGCAGCCAGGGAGACAAGCAGACAGAGAGACAGACAGGGAGACAGGCAGCCAGGGAGACAGGCAGACAGAGAGACAGGGAGACAGACAGGGAGACAGACAGCCAGGGAGACAAACAGCCAGGGAGACAGACAGACAGGGAGACAGGCAGACAGAGAGACAGGGAGACAGACAGGGAGACAGGGAGACAGATGGGTACCTGAGGAAGGATCATGCAGAGATACAATAACATGCTGCAGTAAAA
Organism: Salmo trutta; assembly: GCF_901001165.1. Classification (NCBI taxonomy): domain Eukaryota; kingdom Metazoa; phylum Chordata; class Actinopteri; order Salmoniformes; family Salmonidae; genus Salmo; species Salmo trutta. The sequence goes on from NC_042990.1 coordinate 27,672,445, forward strand.
AGCTTTGTTTGTTTACAGAAGTCTTTCACCTCTCACAAACCCCCCTGTCACAAGACGAACCTCCATGCCTTCAGCTGAGAGAAACAGAACGAACAGACAGCTAGAGGGGAGTGGAGGATATTGGTAACCACAGAGAGGGAAGGATAATTTTTTCTCTGTCTCCATTTTTTGTTGCCTTTAGTAAAGTCACATATGATTTTACTTCACTTAGGAACATTTAACTATATTGTATATACTGTACATGGCTTGTAATATTTGAAACTGACCTCCTATAGAGATGAATGATTGTGTGTGTGTGTGTGTGTGTGTGTGTGTGTGTGTGTGTGTGTGTGTGTGTGTGTGTGTGTGTGTGTGTGTGTGTCAGTCCCTAAAACAGACACTCAGTTAGGGATTAAGGACTGCGTCGGGACACAAATCTCTTGAGCCGAACATCATCCCCTGCTGGTGTTTGTATTTGTGTGTATGTGGATGTTTGTAAGTTTGTGTGGAGAGTAATAGCCACATTTTGATGGGCTCTGCTAACAGGCTAAGTTGGCCCACAGTTTCTGTTCACAGTTCAGTTTTGTTCTGTTATGTTTTGTTTTTTTACAGGCCCATATGTCCGTACCATCTGGTGTGCCCACATCCACACGCTCTCTCTTACTGCCTCTCTCTCTCTCTCTCTCTCTCTCTCTCTCTCTCTCTCTCTCTTTCTCTCTCTCTCTTTCTCTCTCTCTATCTCCCTCTCTCTCTCCCTCTCTCCCTCGCTCTCTCTCCCTCGCTCTCTCTCTCTCTCTCTCCCTCTCTTTCTCCCTCGCTCGCTCTCTCCCTCTCTCTCTCTCTCCCTCCCTCTCTCTCCCTCGCTCTCTCTCTCCCTCTCTCTCTCTCTCTCTCTCTCTCTCTATCAATCTCTCTATCCCTCACTTTCTCTGTAAATCATATTTATGGATCTGTGTCAAACTTTATGTAACTGGGTTCAGGTGGGTTGAGGTCTCTATCTTGGTTCAGGTAGGGTGATCAAAGCCTGAGTGGTTAACAGGATAGCAGATCCTAACCCCTTCCACTCTTGTCCAACTCACACTATACAATAGGGTTTTTCACATGCAGTATGGCAAAGTTAAACATCTAGCATGAAGGGAGAGAGGGGTAATGAGAGAGAGTGAGGGAGATAGAGTGAGATAGAACAAAAGAGAGGTATAGAGAGAGAGAAAGTGAGTGAGGTAGAGAGAGGAGGTAGAGAGAGTGAGGTAGATAGAGAGGCAGAGAGAGAGAGAAGAGAGAGAGAGTCGGAGAAAGAGATGTTCAGGCTGGGCACCCATTGACCATATTGAGCTAGCTGTATTGTGCTATAGAGACCACACTTACTTTTTATCCTTCACCATTGCTTTCTTTCCTTTATCAAAACAAAAGCATGGTTGTGTAAGAGATTGACGTTATCATATGTTGTTATAACTGCACTTAAAAGGTGTGGTGGTATGTAGCATTGTTCTCTCTCTCTGGCTAGGTCATGCCTCTGCAGCCTCTGAAATTATGATGGATTTTCTGCTCCTCTCTCCAGAGTGGTCCCTGACCTTGCCTCCAGCATCTCCCTCTCTCCCTTGATCCAGAACACATGCATGCTTTGGGGGTCAGACCTCCTGCCGTCACAACACACACACAGACACAGACACAGACACACACACACACACACACACACACACACACACACACACACATGCGCAAACACGCACAGTCGAGCTCACACACACAAGCACACAAGCATACACGCAGGGGTGCATACACACACATACACACATACACACACAGGGGTGCATACACACATACACACGTACAGATGAAGTCAGAAGTTTACATACACTTAGGTTGGAGTCATTAAAACTTGCTTTTCAACCACTCCACACATATAATTATAATTCACTGTATCACAATTCCAGTGGGTCTGTGGGTAAGTTGACCCTGTCTTTAAATGGCTTGGAAAATGACAGAAAATGATGTCATAGCTTTAGAAGCTTCTGATAGGCTAATTGACATAATATGAGTCAATTGAAGGTGTACCTGTGGATGTATTTCAAGGCCTACCTTCAAACTCAGTGCCTCCTTGCTTGATATCATGGGAAAATCAAAAGAAATCAGCCAAGACCTCAGAAAAGAAATCGTAGATCTCCACAAGTCTGGTTCATCTTTTGGAGCAATTTCCAAATGATTGAAGGTACCACGTTCATCTGTACAAACAATAGTACGCAAGTATAAACACCATGGGACCACGCAGCCGTCATACCACTCAGGAAGGAGATGCGTTCTGTCTCCTAGAGATGAACGTACTTTGGTGCAAAAAGTGCAATTCAATCCCAGAACAGCAGCAAAGGACCTTGTGAAGATGCTGGAAGAAACAGGTACAAAAGTATCTATATCCACATTAAAACGAGTCCTGTATCGACATAACCTGAAAGGCCGCTCAGCAAGGAAGAAGCCACTGCTCCAAAACCATCATAAAAACGCCAGACTACGGTTTGCAACTGCACATGGGGACAAAGATCGTACTTTTTGGAGAAATGTCCTATGGTCTGATGAAACGAAAATAGAACTGTTTGGCCATAATGACCATCGTTATGTTTGGAGGAAAAAGGGGGAGGCTTGCAAGCCGAAGAACACCATCCCAACCATGAAGCACGGGGGTTGCAGCATCAAAATTCACCCAACTTATTATGGGAAACTTGTGGAAGGCTAACCGACACATTTGACCGAAGTTAAACAATTTAAAGGCAATGCTACCAAATATTAATTGAGTGTATGTAAACTTCTGACCCACTGGGAATGTGATGAAAGAAAAAAATTATACAATAAATCATTCTCTCAATGCAGAGATGTTCGATCGGGTTCATGTCCGGCCCCTGGCTGGGCCACTGAAGGACATTCAGAGACTTGTCCCGAAGCCACTCCTGCATTGCCTTGGCTGTGTGCTTAGGGTCGTTGTCCTGTTGAAAGGTGAACCTTCACCCCTGTCTGAGGTCCAGAGCGCTCTGGAGCAGGTTTTCAACAAGGGTCTCTCTGTACTTTGCTCCGTTCATCTTGCCCTTGATCCTAACTAGTCTCCCAGTCCCTGCCCGCTGAAAAACACCCTCACTGCATGATGCTGCCACCACCATGCTTCACCGTAGGGATGGTGCCAGGTTTCCTCCAGACATAACGCTTGGCATTCAGGCCAAAAGAGTTTCATTAGACCAGAGAATCTTGTTTCTCATGATCTGAGAGTCCTTTGGGTGCTTTTTTGGCAAATGTTTTGGTACCCTTCCCTAGATCTATGCCTTGACACAATCCTGTCTCGGAGCTCATTGCTTGGTTTTTGCTCTGACATGTACTGTCAACTGTGGGACCTTATATAGACAGGTGTGTGTCTTTCCATTTCATGTCCAATCAATTGAATTGATCAAAGGTTGACTCCAATCAAGTTGTTCTAACAAGGATGATCAATTGAAACAGGATGCACCGAAACTCAAGTTTGAGTCTCATAGCAAAGGGTCTGAATACTTATGTAAATAAGGTATTTCTGTTTTATTTTTAATACATTTGCAAAAACGTCTAAAATCCTGTTTTCACTTTGTCATTATGGGGTATTTTGTTTGAATATTGATGGATTTTTTAAAATCCATTTTAGAATAAGGCTGTAATGTAACAAAATGTGGAAAAAGTCTATAGTGATTGACATTCTATGGTCACTGACATTCTATGGTGACTGACATTCTATTGTGACTGACATTCAGTAGTGACTGACATTCTATAGTCACTCACATTCTATAGTCACTGACATTCTGTAGTGACTGACATTCTGTAGTGACTGACATTCAGTAGTGACTGACATTCTATAGTGATTGACATTCTATAGTCACTGACATTCTACAGTCACTGACGTTCAGTAGTGACTGACATTCTATATCGACTGACATTCTATAGTCACTGACATTCAGTAGTGACTGACATTCTATATTGACTGACATTCTATAGTCACTGACATTCTGTAGTGACTGACATTCTATAGTGACTGACATTCAGTAGTGACTGACATTCTACAGTGGTTGACATTCTATAGTCACTGACATTCTGTAGTGACTGACATTCTATAGTGACTGACATTCAGTAGTGACTGACATTCTACAGTGGTTGACATTCTATAGTCACTGACATTCAGTAGTGACTGACATTCTATATTGACTGACATTCTATAGTCACTGACATTCTGTAGTGACTGACATTCTATAGTCACTGACATTCAGTAGTGACTGACATTCTATAGTGACTGACATTCTATACTAACTGACATTCTATATTAAATTACATTTTATTGTAACTGAGCACTCCAATCATATTTGATCCATGATTCTAATGGTCTAATGTCATGTGATCTGTTACTCATTGTAACCTGCATGTTTCCTGATTGCTCTGCTATATTTCTATACGTTATATCCTTCCCTCTAGAGCAGGTATTTCCAAACTTGGGTACGCGTAATGCTGTCGGGGTACGCCAAATAAAAATGTGATTCACATTAAAAAAAATATATATATATTAAAAAACTATTTAAAAAATATTGTCACGTTCTGACCAGTAAAGGGGTTATTTGTTATTGTAGTTTGGTCAGGACGTGGCAGGGGGGTGTTTGTTTTATGTGGTTCGGGGAGTGTGTTTATGTTGTCGTGTCTTTGGGTACCATTAAACTGAAGACAGGTTTATCAATTAACTCCCTGTAATTATTATCACACGATTAAACTGATTAATCGTTTAATTGTAATTAACTAGGAGATCGGGGCACCAAGGAGAATATTCAGATTACAAAGTTATAATTTTCCTAATATAACTTTCCTATATTATAATATAGGCCGATTATCTTCTGGTTTAAATGGTGTATTTTACCTCTAGTCCAGTCTCATTCCAAACGTCGTAAATTGTTGTATCTGCACGAACCCAGTCTTTACTAAAATCATCCATACATCAATTGTCTTAAAATCATTTATTTACTACACTAAGTAATTAACAGAAAACATACAAACAGTAATTATCTTCACAAAGGATTGGTAGCGTAATGTGCCCTAATGGGCTAACAGGCAGGTCGGCCTGTTGAACAATGGATCATAAAAGTCAGCTGAGGAGGCACACCTACAGAGTTCATTAATATTACAATTGACAATTGAACGCTCACTCATTCGGGAACAATTGCAATCAATTTATATTTACGCTCAGTGTCGTCGGGATCCTTGTTCGAGCGTCGTTCTGATGGAGAGTTCTCTCTCTCTCTCTCTCTCTCTCTCGGTTAGAATGGATCTTTCAGAGCGACATTCATTAATGTCGTCATAGAATGGATGTTTCGTTGGTCTTCGCGTTCGATGATATACTTTACTTAGCTGCAGACTAATAATTAATATCAAAGACTTGTTCTTATTCTGTCGGTCTCAATAATCTAAAAGTTAACCACGTGGTGTAGTTCACTTTCAGTAGAGGAATTGTATGGTAAAACCTATTGGCCATGGAGTGGAGGCCTGGTCTCTTGAAATGTAAATCAGGGTATAGTTTTATAGTGACCCTTGAACAAGCTTGTCAAATGACGCCTGGTCCTGTCTGTGTCCCTTGGGGGGCGTGCCGATGGCTGAGTGAAGCTTGGTACAGAAATCCAATTCTATCACATTAACATCAGTACATAGCATCTCAATGTATTACAAATAGCTTTATCCTTATTAATACATTTTATACAACCATTATGATGCAAGTCTCATCGCTGAGGCTATTATATAAACAGTTTTATGGTAATATGGCTATATTGTCTCTTCTGAGTATCACAAAATTGTACCAAGCGGACCAGTTCGTAGCTGGATTCTTCACCAATCTTCCATACCTTCTCCAGAACACACATGTCGCTCGATTCTCCAATTCTATGAGTTGGAAGAATTTCCTTTGTCTCTCTATGAAACATGTGGTAGGAGATTCTCCTCTTAGAGTTTTTACAACCCTTTCACACAGGGCCTGGGTTGGGGGGAAGGTATGTTGGGGGATGGTACAAAGGGGAGGGGGCCAACTGTCCTCCCTGTACCCAAAGAGGCCAACGTCATGACAATGTAGAGGGGTGTTTGGTTTGAGTATTCCGGGGTTTTTGGGTTATGTTCTATGTGTCGTAATCTAGGTTCTATCTATGTTGTATATTTCTTTGTGTTGGCCTGGTATGGCTCTCAATCAGGAACAGCTGTACATTGTTGTTGCTGATTGAGAGTCATACTTAGGTAGCCTGTTTTCACCTGTCCCTTTGTGGGAAGTTGTATTCGTGCACTGCTATGTTTAGCCTGCAGAACTGTTAGCTGTCGCTCGTTTTTTTTCTCGTTTTGTTGTTTTTGTGTGGTGTTCGTAATAAAATAAATATGAGCATTCACGTACCCGCTGCATTTTGGTCCACTCTTCCTACGACGACCGTTACAAATCTTCACATTTTCAAACAGTACATTTATATTTTCCAACAGGGCATTTTTCTCACCTGAGTATCCTCGTTTCACTGCCAAAAAAATAAATAAACCATCTAGTGTTCAGCGAAATAACAACACAATGTTAAATAAAGGTAGCCTAGTCAAATAATGTACAACCAATCACATTAACCGTTACTCTCTCGCTGGAAACCTTCACTCTTTAGAACATTTAGAAACGAAACATGACAATTTGAAAAATAAAAAAATATTTTTTTGTTGCGAGAATAAAGATGGCTTTCGAATACTAAGACATGTAGTAAAGCAACAGATACCATTAATAAGAAGAGGCTAGAAGCGTCTTATATGGTGAGCTACCGAGTGGCGAGAACAGGCAAGCCCCATACTATTGTGGAGGACTTAGTTCTTCCCGCTGCCGCGGATATGGCTGGGAAAATGCTTGGGGAAAAGGCAAAAAAACGATACAGACAATGCCTTCATCAAACAACATTATTTCTACACTCAAAAGTGACATGGCAGGAGATGTTTTGAAACAATTACTGCTTCACATACAAGCCAGTGAATTCTATGCGTTACAGCTGGATGAGTCAACAGACGTGGCGGGCCTGGCAAGACTCCTGGTATATGTCAGTTATGTTTATGGGGTCAATTAAGGAAGACATCCTCTCCTGCAAACCACTGGAAACCAGGACAATAGGAGAGGATATTTTTAAAGTACTGGGCAGCTTTGTGACATCAAATGAACTTTGGTGGTCAATATGTGTTGGTATCTGGACTGATGGCGCAAAAGCCATGAAAGGGAGACATAGTGGAGTGGTAACGCACGTGCAAGCAGTTGCTTCCGACACCACTTTGGTACAGTGCAGCGTCCACCGAGAGGCTCTTGCTGCCAAGGGAATGCCTGACAGCTTGAAAGACGTTTGGGACACTACAGTGAAAATGGTTAACTTTGTTAAAGCAAGGCCCCTGAACTCTCCTGTATTTTCTGCGCTATGCAATGATATGGGCAGTGACCATGTAACACTTTTACCAGATACAGAAGTGCACTGGTTATCAAGGGGCAAAGAATTAACACATTTTTCTTTATTGAGAGACAAGCTTAAAGTTTTATTTACTGACCATAACTTTCACTTGTCTGACCGCTTGCATGATGACAAGTTTCTCACATGACTGGCCTATCTGGGTAATGTTTTTTCTCGCCTGAATGATCTGAATCTAGGATTACAGGGACTCTCCGAAACTATATTCAATGTGCAGGACAAAATTGAGGCTATGATTAATAAGTTGGAGCTCTTTTCTATCTGCATTAACAATGACAACACACATGTCTTTCCATCATCGTATGATTTTTTGTGTGCAAATGAACTCAAGCTTACGGACAATGTCAAATGTGATATACCTAAGCACCTGAGTGAGCTGGGTGCGCAATTACGCAGGTACTTTCCCGAAATGGACGACACAAACAACTGGATTCGTTATCTCTCTCATGCCCTGCCTCCAGTCCACTTACCAATATCTGAGCAAGAGAGCCTCATCGAAATTGCAACAAGCGCTTCTGTGAAATGGATTGGGCTGCGCTCAGAGTTTCTTGCCTTGGCAAATTGCGTTGTTAAGACACTGATGCCCTTTGCAACCACGTACCTACAGTTGAAGTCAGAAGTTTACGTACACTTTAGCCAAATACATTCAAACTCAGTTTTTCACAATTCCTGATATTTAATCCTAGTAAAAATTCATGATTAGTCAATGATTTAGTTCAGCTTTTATTTCTTTCATCACATTCCCAGTGGGTCAGAAGTTTACATACACTCAATTAGTATTTGGTAGCATTGCCTTTAAATTGTTTAACTTGGGTCAAACGAAACATGACAATTTGAAAAATAAGCCACAGGAGTGTTTGACCCAAGTTTTTACTAGGATTAAATGGGTAGACTTCCACAAACTTCCCACAATATGTTGGGTCATTTTCCATTTGGAAGACCCATTTGCGACCAAGCTTTAACTTCCTGCCTAATGTTTTGAGCTGTTGCTTCAATATATCCACATAATTTTCCTACCTTATGATGCCATCTATTTTGTGAAGTGCACCAGACCCTCCTGCAGCAAAGCACCCCCACAACATGATGCTGCCACCCCCGCGCTTCACGGTTGGGATGGTGTTCTTCGGCTTGCAAGCCTGCCCCTTTTTCCTCCAAACATAATGATGGCCATTATGGCCAAACAGTTCTAGTTTTGTTTCATCAGACCAGAGGACATTTCTCCAAAAAGTATGATCTTTGTCCCCATGTGCAGTTGCAAACCGTAGTCTGGCTTTTTTATGATGGTTTTGGAGCAGTGGCTTCTTCCTTGCTGAGCCGCCTTTCAGGTTATGGTGATATAAGACTCGTATTAATGTGGATATAGACACTTTGTACCTGTTTCATCCAGCATCTTTACAAGGTCCTTTGCTGTTGTTCTGGGATCGATTTGCACTTTTTGCACCAAAGTACGTTCATCTCTTGGAGACATCACAGCCGTCATTTGCACTTTTTGCACCAAAGTACGTTAATCTCTAGGAGACAGAACAGCCTCCTTCCTCGAGCGGTATGACGGCTGCGTGGTCCCATGGAGTTTATACTTGTGTACTACTGTTTGTACAGATAACAAATACTTTTGGGTGTCAGGCAAAATGTATTGAGTAAAAAGTACATTGCTTTCTTTAGGAATGTAGTGAAGTAAAAGTAAAAGTTGTCAAAAATATTAATTGTAAAGTACAGATACCCCAAGAAACAACTCAAGTAGTACTTTAAAGTATTTTTACTTAAGTACTTTACACTACTGAAGGCAACCCATACAAATGAATGGAAGTATGGAGGTCGTTTGTGCCAACAAAATGAAGGTGTAATCGGCCTGTGTGTAGCTGGTATGGAGGAGCCAGGCGCAGGACAGCAGAAATGAGTAAGGAATGTAATTTACTCAAGGAATCAATAAATACAACACAATAAACTAGCCCACAATAACGGACCGTATACATACAAACAATCACTCACAAAAAACCATGGGGGAAGAGAAGGTTAAATAATGAACAAGTAATTGGGGAATTGAAACCAGGTGTGTAAAACAAAGACAAAACAAATGGAAAATGAAAAGTGGTTCGGCGACAGCTAGAAGGCCGGTGACAACGCCGCCCGAACAAGGAGAGGGACCGACTTCGGCGGAAGTTGACAGAAGGGCTTAAATATGTCCCCAAAAAATAAATATTTACTGAGATTTGTTATATCTTCTAGACATAAGACAGACTCTTCAAACCCTTATTTTTTGTGATTTATATTTTGATTGTCTATTTTTAAATTTTTTTATGTGTTATTCAATGTGTTTCTATGGGCTATAGTACTAAAGGCCAAATTCAATATTTCATCAAATGTTATTCTTTTTTTTCTTTATTTTTTATACCTAAAGGGGTCCTAAAATTCTGTATCAAATAGCTAAATGTTATGATTGTCTTATAACAATACCACATGTTAGCTTAGTACAAAGAAGGAAGCTTATACAGAATAAGAATATTCCAAAACATGCATTCTGTTTGCAGCAAGGCACTAAAGTAAAACTGCAAACAATTTGTAAAATAAATGAACATGGTCGTGGCTGCATCATGTTATGGGTATCCTTGTCATCGGCAAGGACTGAGTACCACACTTCGTATTTAATAAAGCACTAATACTGTATTATCTTGATTACATAAGTATTCAAACCCCTGAGTAAATACATGTTAGAATCAACTTTGGCAGCGATTACAGCTGTGAGTCTTTCTGGGTAAGTCTCTAAGAGCTTTGCACACCTGGATTATACAATATTTGCACATTATTCTTTTTCAAAATCTTCTAGCTCTCAAGTTGGTTGTTGATCATTGCTAGACAGCCAGTTTCAAGTCAAATGCCATTTTCATCACATCAAATGTAACCTTTGCAATGTATGTAAGGGCTCAAACAAAACATTTTCTCCATGGCAGTGACAGTAAATAGAAGGTTGTTTACTAGTAAATAAAAACATAATTATGAACAAAGAATTGCCCTTTTCCCCTAACCCTATGACAATCTAGTCCATTTGATGCTGTTTTGATGACATGGAAAGTTGAGCTACAAACAAACCAAGACTCTGAAACTTGTTTTGGAGTTTCAGCAATTATTTTTGTTCTGAATGCTATTGTGCAGAACGCAAGTGTGTGTGTGTGTGTGTGTGTGTGTGTGTGTGTGTGTGTGTGTGTGTGTGGGTGTGTGTGTGTGTGTGTGTGTGTGTGTGTGTGTGTGTGTGTGTGTGTGTGTGTGTGTGTGTGTGTGTGTGTGTGTGAGAGTGCGTGTGTGTGAATGCAACTGCCTGCATTCGCGCATGTTTGCGTGTGTGTGTTAAAATAAGCTTTGTTACACTCCTCTTCCTTAAGCCCCCTATTGGCAGTATATACCTGAAGTGGAAATAGATCTCCATTTCCTCCTCCACTTCCTTCTCCTCCTCTTCCTCTTTCTGGCACATGGCCAGCGGAAGTGTTAGGTAGAGGGAGGGGGCATCGAAGCGTGGGAGCGAGGGATGAAAGGGGAGGAGAGGGAGGGTGGGATGTGTGACTGCTGCTCCACTTTTCCGTCTGACAGAGCAGAAGGGATCAGGGAGCTGCCGCTCTGTCAAACAGCTCTCCACAGCATGACTGACTTTAGCCTACAGATGCTACTCACACAAACTCTGCTCCTGCATAGACTTTAGCTTAGCACTGTCATACATTACAGCACAGTATAAGCCAGTGTAGACTTTAGTTTCCTTCGTACTGTGTCTATGGACAGCTTGAGTTTAGGCTAGAGTCAGAATTACCTCATCTATTTAGTTTGAATGAGGGCTGGACATTGCTGGGTGCAGACTTTAAGATAGACCTGCTCCATGCAACAGCTTGCAAGCATGGTGTAGGTTTCGATTCTAGCCACACTATGTGACAGTATGGTCCACAGGATTGGCAGCTAGAGTGTAGGTTACTAGTACAGAATTGTAGATACGTGCTACAGTCATCACTGGCATAGTTTGGGATATACCTGCATCGATGGACCCATAGTTTAGGCGCTAAAGAGGTGAGTTACAGCACTTATAGACCTATTTTATTGCATTACATGTAGTTGTCTTATCTCTTGTGAGGGCATATGTGTTATTGACAGGTAGAGTTATTCTGGGTAAGTCTCTAAGAGCTTTCCACACCTGGATTTTGCAAGATTTTCAAGTAGATTTAAATTGAAAAAAAACTGTAACATTCCTCTCAGGAACATTCAATGTCTTCTTAGTAAGCAGCTCCAGTGTAGATTTGGCCTTGTATTTTCAGTTATTGTCCTGCTGAAAGGTGAATTAATCTCCCAGTGTCTGGTGGAAAGCAGACTGAACCAGTTTTTCCTTTAGGATTTTGCATGTGCTTAGCTCCATTCCATGTATGTTTTATCCTGAAAAACGCACCAGCCCTAACAATTACAAGCATACCCATAACATGATGCAGCCACCACTATGCTTATAAATATGGAGAGTGGTATTCAGTAATGTGTTGTATTGGATTTGCCGCAAACACAACATTTTGTATTCAGGATAAAAAAAGGAATTGCTTTGCCAATTTTTTTTTGTGCCTTGTGGCAAACAGGATGTATTTTTGGGAATATTTATATTCTGTACAGGCTTTGTTCTTTTCACTCTGTCAATTAGGTTAGTATTTTGGAGTAACTACAATGTTGTTGATCCAACCTCAGTTTTCTCCTATCACAGATATTAAACTCTTTAACTGTTTTAAAGTCACCGTTAGTCTCATGGTGAAATCCCTGAGCGGCTTCCTTCCTCTTCGGCAACCGAGTTAGGAAGAATGGCTGTATCTTTGTAGTGACTGGGTGTATTGATACACCATCCAATGTGTAATTAACAACTTCACCATGCTCAAAGGGATGTTAAATTTTATCATGTTCGTACAAAAGTTTAAATCTAGTTAGAATCCAAATGAGTTATTGCCATGGATACTTTGGTGCCAACATGGAGTATAGGTTGCCAAAGTCTATGCATCTGATGGCAACCAGTGTTCCTTTGCTCTTCTCTAGGCTAGCTAGCACACCAGGCAGATAGTTAATCCCTCTAAAGAGGCTTAGAAGTGAGCAATTAGCCTAGATCGGCCGGGGACCAAAGGCCAGGAGCAGGAGGTTGTGGTGACAAAGCACTCCTGCACGAGATGTAGGAGAGCAGGCAAGTCACCCGTGAAACAAGTCAGTATTCGACGTCCATCCATGTGTGATGACGTCGGTAGATGACAAGGAAACCGTCCACTAGGGGCAACAGGGAGCGCTCTTACCTTCAAGTTGGTTTCAGTTTTGCTAGGGTGTTGTGGGCGTGGCTGGTAGATGGGCGTAAGCATCTGCCTTTGATTCATAAGGTTACATGTCTGAATCTAGCGATTGAAAGTTGTTTTTGATATTTTGGTTTTAAGCCTATCCCGAACCTTAACCCTTATCATAACCATTCGGACTTAATGCGTAACCTTAAGATTTCGGTTTTGTTTACCTGGCCACTGTTTTAAATGCAAATTTGTGGGCATTTATGGCACAAATCCAATGCAAGTCAGTGGTAACTGTATTAACATGTTCATGTTTCATGGTCAAGTCATCTATAAGTAACCTAACTGAGTTACACAATACATTTTTACATACTCTAGGATGATTTGGACAGCGCAAACGAGCTAATAAAGGTACCATTGGATTGCGTTGGATTTGTGCCACAAGTGCTAAAAAGTTAGTTATGTTATGAAAGTTATGATAATGTTAGTTATGAATCTCAAAATTATTGAGGAAGTGTATTGTCACTCGGAGCCAATGGGGCTCTTCACAGGAAATGGATAGACCATTCGGAGCATTGATCAGATGTGTTACTTCCTGGTCTCTTTGATGAACTAATCTGGTTCTAATCCTCCATCTCAATCTGGAGCTCCATAAATGAGACCCCAGAGTCAGGCAAAGGGATCACAAGGCAACTTCAATCTTACCTTTATCTCTCTCCACCTGTGTTGACACACCGATAAAAATGTATTTAGTGGGATCTTCTGTTTTGTACAGAGAATTAATAAGTCAAACCTTAAAAAAAACATCCAGGCACCCTATACCCTTCATAGTCCTTTACCTTTAAAAACACTATATGGAAATTAGATATAGGATATATTAGATTAATCACCTCATACTAAACAAAGATTTTATGAAGGATTTACTTCAGACAACCAACAAGGCCCAAATCCCCGTCATTCGCATTAGAAAGAGACAGATATATCGGGGACGTAGGTTGGGGTGTCTTGTAAGGAACCCACGGCAAGTGGGTAATCTGCCTCTACAATCAATCCTATTAGCCAATGTACAATCATTGGATAACAAAATAGACGAGCTACGATCACGAATATCCTACCAACGGGATATCTTATGTTTCACCGAGTCATGGCTGAACGACAACATGGATAAAATACAGCTGGCGGGTTTAAGCTGCATCGGCAAGATAGAACAGCTACCTCCGGTAAGACAGGGTGTGGTGGTCTGTGTATATTTGTAAACAACAGCTGGTGCACGAAATCTAATATTAAGGAAGTCTCAAGGTTTTTCTCGACTGAGGTAGAGTAAGTCATGAGAAGCTGTAGACCACACTATTTACCAAGAGAGTTTTCATCTATATTTTTCGTAGCTGTCTATTTACCACCACAAACCGATAATGGTACTAAGACCACACTCAATGAGCTGTATAAGGCCATAAGAAAACAGGAAAATGTTCATTCAGCTCCTAGTGGCCGAGGACTTTAATGCAGGTAAACTTAAATCCGTTCTACCTAACTTCTACTAGCATCTTAAATTTGCAACCAGAGGAAAAAAAGTCTAGACCACCTTTACTCCAGAAACAGAGACCCGTACAAAACTCTCCCTCGCCCTCCATTTGGAAAATCTGACCATGATTCTATCCTCCTGATTCCTGCTTACAAGCAAAAACTAAAGCAGGAAGCACCAGTCACTCAGTCAATAAAGAAGTGGTCAGATAACGCAGATGCTAAGCTACAGGATTGTTTTGCGACCACAGACTAGAATATGTTCCGAGATTCTTCCGGTGGCATTGAGGAGTACACTACATCAGTCACTGGCTTCATCAATACGTGCATCGGTGACGTCGTCCCCACAGTGACCGTACGTACATACCCCAACCAGAATCCATGGATTACAGGCAACATCTGCACTGAGCTAAAGGGTAGAACTGCCGCTTTTAAGGAGCGGGACTCTAACCCGGACGCTTATAAGAAATCATGCTATTCCCTCCGACGAACCATCAAACAGGCAAAGCATCAATACATGACTAAGATTGAATTGTACTACACCAGCTCCGACGCTCGTCAGATGTGGCAGGGCTTGCAAACTATAACAGACTACAAAGGGTAGAACGGCTGCGAGCTGCCCAGTGACACGAGCCTACCAGACGAGCTAAATTACTTCTGTGCTTGCTTCGAGGCTGGCAACACTGAAGTATGCATGATAGCATCAGCTGTTCCGGACGACTGTGTGATCACACTCTCCGTAACCGATGTAAGTAAGACCTTTAAACAGGTAAACATTCACAAGGCCGCAGTGCCAGACGGATTACCAGGACGTGTACTCCGAGAATGCGCTGACCAACTGGCAAGTGTCTTCACTGACATTTTCAACCTGTCCCTGACTTAGTCTGTAATACCAACATGTTTTAAGCGGACCACCATAGTCCCTGTGCCAAAGAACACTAAGGTAATCTGCCTAAATGACTAGCACTCACATCTGTATCCATGAAGTGCTTTGAAAGGCTAGTCATGGCTCACATCAACACCATTATTGCAAAAACTCTAGACCCACTCCAATTTACACCAACAGATCCACAGATGATCCACAGATGATGCAATCTCTGTTGCATTCCACACTGCCCTTTCCCACCTGAACCAAAGGAACACCTATGTGAGAATGCTATTCATTGACTACAGCTCAGCGTTCAACACCAAAGTGCCCTCAAGCTCATCACTAAGCTAAGGACCCTGGAACTTAATATCTCCCTCTGCAACTGGATCCTGGAATTCCTGACGGGCCACCCCCTGGTGGTAAGGGTAGGTAACAACACATCTGCCATGCTGATCCTCAACACGTTGGCTCCTCAGGGGTGCGTGCTCAGTCCCCTCCTGTACTCAATGTTCACCCATTGCTGCATGGCCAGGCACGACTCCAATACCATTATTAAGTTTGCCGACGACACAACAGTAGGCCTGATCACCAGCAATGATGATAAAGCCTATAGGGAGGAGGGCAGAGACCTGGCTGTGTGGTGCCAGGACAACAACCTCTCCGTCAACGTGATCAAGACAGAGGAGATGATTGTGGACTACAGGAAAACGAGGACCGAGCACACCCCCATTCTCATCGACGGGGCTGTAATGGAGCAGGTTGAGAGCTTCAAGTTCCTTGCTGTCCACATCACCAACAAACTATCATGGTCCAAAGACACCAAGACAGTCGTTAAAAGGGTATGACAAAGCCTATTCCCCCTCAGGAGACTGAAAAGATTTTGCATGGGTCCTCGGACCCTCAAAAAGTTATACAGCTGCACCATCGAGAGCATCCTGACTGGTTGCATCACTGCCTGGTATGGCAACTGCTCGGCCTCCGACCGCAAGGCACTACAGAGGGTAGTGCTTACTGCCAAGTAACATCACTGGGGCCAAACATACTGCCAAGTACATCACTGGGGCCAAGAGGAGGTGCCAGAGGAATGCCAGGAGGCGTCAGAGGAAGGCTTAAAAATTGTCAAAGACTCCAGCCACCCTAGTCATAGACTGTTCTCTCTGCCACCGCACGGCAAGCGGTACCGGAGCGCCAAGTCTAGGTCCAAAATGCTTCTTAACAGCTTCTACCCCCAAGCCATAAGACTCCTGAACAGCTAATCAAATGGCTACCCAGACTATTTACATTGTCGTCGTCCCCCCACCCCCTCTTTTACGCTGCTGCTACTCCCTGATTATTATCTATGCATAATCATGTTACCTCAATTACCTCAACTAACCTGTGCTCCCGCACATTGACTCTGTACCAGTACCCCCTGTAAATAGCCTCGCTACTGTTATTTTACTGCTGCGCTTTAATTATTTGTTGTTTTTATTTTTTACTTAACTATTTTTTACTTAACACTTAATTTTATTAAAACTGCATTGTCGGTTAAGGGCTTGTAAGTAAGCAATTCACTGTAAGGTCTTCACCTGTTGTATTCGGCTTCATTTAATTTGCTCATAAATGAAGCTATGTGACTGAGAGTGATAGTTCACATGTTGTGGTCTGCATGGGTTCTGACCAGCTGTGTTGCAGCCATATATAGGTTAGACATAAGCGCACACTGTACATGTTCACACATGCTCAGAATCACATACACACACACTCAGAATCACATACACACACGCTCAGAATCACATACACACACACTCAGAATCACATACACACATGCTCAGAATCACATACACACACACTCAGAATCACATACACACACGCTCAGAATCACACACACACGCTCAGAATCACACACACATGCTCAGAATCACATACACACACGCTCAGAATCACATACACACATGCTCAGAATCACATACACACACGCTCAGAATCACATACACACACGCTCAGAATCGCATACACACACGCTCAGAATCACATACACACACGCTCAGAATCACACACACACACATGCTCAGAATCTCACACACACACACACACTCAGAATCACATACACACACGCTCAGAATCACACACACACACACGCTCAGAATCACATATACACACGCTCAGAATCATATACACACACGCTCAGAATCACATACACACGCTCAGAATCACATACACACACGCTCAGAATAACATACACACACACTCAGAATCACACACACACACTCAGAATCACACACACACACGCTCAGAATCACACACACACACACTCAGAATCACATACACACACGCTCAGAATCACACACACACACACTCAGAATCACACACTCATGCTAACATGCATGTTTAGGAGACGCCACATGTCGAAAGCTTGTTCCATGTTAAATGCCTGTCTGAGTGTGTGTTTGTGTGTCTGTCTGTCGGCCTGTGTGTGTGCGTGCTTTCCCTGTGTTTAGGTAGCTAGCGTGGCTTGCTGAAAGCAGAGTGACGCAAGGCGATTTGTGTCATCTGAAGATTTGTTCCAGTGACTTAATGTCATGCTTAGTCACATCCCCCAAACTCTCCTCCAGACTGACAGGGAAGACATACAGAGCACACAACATCCCCTCCTTTTATCCCAATCCCATACCAAGTGTTATAAGGATGAAACACTGACAGACAGCACATCAAAGCATGGTTTACGTAAATCTAGTTATCTTTGAGTTATCGCTACCTCTCCCTTTATTCTTCCTCTCTCCTCCTCCCTCAACTCCCCAGATCTACCTCTCTCCACTCCTCTCTCTCCTTCTTAACCTCTCTGCCATCCTGACGTTACCCTATACCCTATATCCTGTATCCTATACCATATATACTGTATCATTTATCCTAAATACTGTATCATATATCCTGTATCATATACCATATATCCAATATACTATGTCCTGTATCCTATACCCTACATCCTATATCATATATACTGTATCCTATATACTGTATTCTATACCATATATACTGTATCATATATCATATATACTGTATCCTTTACACTGTATCCTACTGTATATCCTGTATGCTATATACTGTATCATATATCCTAAGTATTGTATCCTTTACACTGTATCCTACTGTATATCCTGTATCATACATACTGTATCATATATACTGTATCATATATCCTATATACTGTATCCTATATCCTATATCCTATATAATGTATCCTATATCCTGTATCCTATACACTATATCCTGTATCCTATATGCTGTATCATATATCCTATACCCTGCATTCTGTACCCTATATACTGTATCCTGTACCATATATTCTTTATACTATACCCTATATCATGTATCCTATACCCTATATCATGTATCCTATGCCCTATTCCCTATATCATATATCCTATGCCCTTTATCCTATACTCTATATCATGTATCCCATATCCTATATACTGTATCCTATACCCTAAATACTGTGTCCTATACCCTATATACTGTATTCTATACCCTACATCCTGTATCCTATACCCTATTTCCTGTATCCTATACCCTATGTAGTGTATCCCATATCCTATATACTGTGTCCTATATACTGTATCTTATATCCCATATACTGTATCCTATATCACATATCTTATATTCTGTATCCTACATCCTATATCCTGTATAGTTTATCATATATCTTATATATATTCCATATCCTATATGCTATATCCTATATAATGTATTAAGTATCCTATATCCTGTATCCTATATCAGGTATGCTATATCCTATCCTATATCCTACATCTTATATTCTATAGCCTATATTCTAAATCCTATATCATATATCCTATATACTTTATCATGCATACTTTATCCTATATACTGTATTATATTTACTGTATCCTATCCAGTACCAGTCAAATGTTTGGACACACCTACTCATTCATTAAACCGCAAAAGTCCCTCATCGTCAATTTAGGATTTAATCGCTAGATAAAATAATAAGCGGTAAGCTTCCGTTCAAGCTTTGTTGGTGAGCTAAAACAAAATATTAGAAAGTGTCAATGTACCTTGAAGGGATACTTTGGGATTTTGGCAATGAGGGGCTTTGTCTACAGTGCCTTCAGGAAGTATTCATACCCCTTGACTTATTCCACGTTGTGTTACAGCCTGAATTCAAAAATGATTAAATACATTTTTTCTCTCTCACTCATTTACACACAATAACCTATAATGACAAAGTGGAAACAGGTTATTCAAAATATTTGAACATTTTGAAAAACTTTAATACAAAAATATCTAATTTACATACAGTAAGTATTACACGCCTGTGTTAATACTTTATGGCAGCACCTGTGAGTCTTTTTGGGTAAGTCTCTGATCTTGGCATACCTGGATTGTACAATATTTGCATATTACTATTTGTAAAATTCTTCAAGCTCTGTCAAGTTGATTGTTGATCATTGCTAGACAGCTATTTTCAAGTTTTGCCATAGATTTTCAAGCGATTTTCAAACTGTAATTTGGCCGCTCAGGAACATTCAATGTCATCTTGGAAAGCAACTCCTGTGTAGATTTGGCCTTTTAGGTTATTGTCTTGCTGAAAGGTGAATTTGTCTCCCAGTGTCTGTTGGAAAGCAGACTGAACCAGGTTTTCCTCTAGGATGTTGCCTGAACTTATAGCTGTTTTTATCCTACGAAAACTCCTTGCCGATGACAAGCATTCCCATAACAGGATGCAGCCACCACCATGCTTGAAAATATGAAGAGCAGTAATGTGTTGTGTTGGATTTTCCACAAACCTAACGCTTTGTATTCATGACAAAAGGTTAATTTATATGCCACATTTCTTAAGTGCCTTGTTGCAAACAGGATGCATGTTTTGGAATGTTTTTATTCTATACAGGCTTCCTTTTTTTCACTCTGTCATTTATGTCAGTTTTCTCGTTTCATAATCATTAAACTCTTTAACTGTTTTAAAATCACCATTGGCCTCATGGTGAAATCCCTGAGCAGCTTCCTTCCTCTCCAGCAACTGAGTTAGGAAGGACGGCAGTATATTTGTAGTGACTGGGTATATTGATACACCATCCAAAGCCTAATTAATAACTTAACCATGCTGAAAGGGATATTCACCGTCTGCACTTTTTATTTTTAAACATCTACCAATCGGTGCCCTTTTTTTAGAGGTGTTGAAAAACCTCTGTGATCTTTGTGGTTGAATCTGTGCTTAAAATGCACTACTCAATTGAGGGACCATACAGATAATGGTATGTGTGGGGTACAGAGATGGGGTGGTAATTCATTTTACATTTAAGTCATTTAGCAGACACTCTTATCCAGAGCAACTTACAGTAGTGAATGCATACATTTCAACAACAAAAAATTCTCCGTACTGGTCCCCCGTGGGAATCGAACCCACAACCCTGGCGTTGCAAACACCATGCTCTACCAACTGAGCCACACAGCTGTTAACTGTTAACCGCTGTTAACTGTTAACCACTGTTATTGAACACGGAATTCATCCATGCAACTTATTATGCGATTTGTTAATCACATTTTTACTCCTGAATTTACTCCTGAAGTCGTTTTGTGCTTTCCTCTCCAAATAGAGATCACTTAGTGTTCCTCTGTTTTATCCTGCAGACACCACACTGTGAGCCAGCAGACAACACACAGACACACAGACTTACACACACACACATGAACCCGTTTTGTTACACAGAGTATTACATGATTTGCTTATGGGCAAGTGTGTGTGCTAGTGTGCGTATGTGTGTTTATATGTTCATATCTGTGCATGTGTGCGTGTGATAAGCTCAACCAAGTAAGAATTGGGACACCATGCATAACCCAGCAAGAGACATTTCTCTCCATCTGTCCTAATAATTATTTATGCATGTAGACTGATAAGGCCCATATGGCTCGATATATACTGATATTCTGGCTTGTATGTATGAGTGAACACATCTCTGTTTTTAGTTCATGTTGAAGGGTGTGTGTATATGTGTGTGTGTGGACGTGTTTAACCATTCTTGTGGAGACCAGAAGTAAACAAACAACATTTGACCAACTGGGGACATTTTTGTTAGTCCCCACGCGGTCAAATGCTATTTCTAGGGGGTTTAGGGTTAAGGTTAGGATTAGTGTTATGGTTAGAATTACGTTAAGGGTTAGAGTTAGGAGCTAGGGTTAGGTTTATTGTTATGGTTAAGGTTAGGTTTTTGGGTTAGGTTTAGGGTAAGAGTACGTGTTAGGGTTAGGGGTTAAGGTTAGGGGTTAGGGAAAATAGGGTTTTGAATGGGACTGAATTGTGTTTCCCCACAAGGTTAGCTGTACAGGACTGTGTGTGTGTGTGTGTGTGTGTGTGTGTGTGTGTGTGTGTGTGTGTGTGTGTGTGTGTGTGTGTGTGTGTGTGTGTGTGTGTGTGTGTGTGTGTGTGTGTGTAATCAGTATGAGTCAGCTCAGCCAGGTCACCCGTGATACAAGTCAGTATTCAACGTCAATCAATGTCTGAGGACATCGGGAGATGACGTGCAAACCAGCCACTAGAGGCAACCGTGAGCACTGTTAGCTTCAAGTAGTTTTCGGTTTTATTAAGGTGTTGTGGCAGATGGGCGTAAGCATCTGCCTCGGATTCCAAAGTTTGTATGTTTAAATCCAGTGATAGAAAGTTGGTGTGGATATTTTTGTTTTAAGCCTGTCCCAAACCTTAACCCCCCAGCTAGCAATGAGGAATCAGCCCAGAAGCGCCCCAGAATCGGGTGTCGGACTCGGCCCGGAATCAAAATGAATGACTGCCCAAAATCAGCCCAAGTACATCAGGCCGTTTCCGTCAACTGGAATTCAGCCGACTTTGCTGGCATCTTACCAGAATCCCCCCAGAAGCGGCCCGATGCAAATTTAAATAAATGTATAAAAATGTACCCGATTTAGTAATTTTAAATATGACTATTATACATACAAATTACCCCCTTTTCGTCATATCCAATTGTCTTGTGCCATCGCTGCAACTCCCGTACGGCCTCCGGAAAGGCGAAGGTCAAGAGCCCTGCGTCCCCCGAAACACAACCCAGCCAATGTGTCAGAGGAAACACCGTACACCTGGCGACCGTGTCAGCATGCATGCGCCTGGCCCGCCACAGGAGTCGCTACTGCGCGATGGGACAAGGACATCCCGGCCGGCCAAACTCTCCCCTAATCCGGATGACGCTGGGCCAATTGTGCGTCGCCTCATGGGTCTCCCAGTCGCAGCCAGCACGGGCATCGAACTAGCATCTGTAGAAGTGTCTTAAACCACTGTGCTCGGGAGGCCCCGAGTGGCACAGTATAGTTTTTAATGCTTATCAATTGCCTTGCACAAAGTATCAAAATACTAAAATACTACTTAAACAGGACTCTTAAATAATTTCATTTAAATGTTATTTTTTGATCACAGAAACAATTAAAAAATATGGAAAAATAAATAAATAATGAAATGTTAATTACATAAACAGCCCGTGTAATCATCTGCCAGAGAGTAGCCCCAATCGGCCCGAGCCCCAAGTAATACATTTGGGCCAGATAACTCACACCGAAATTGGCCCGAGCTCAATCCCCACATCCTAGCCATAAGTAATACTCGGACGAGTCTGATTCTCAGCCGTGTTCCCCAACTCTCAGCCGGAATCGGCCCAGATCCACTGTGCTAGCTGGGTCTTACCTTAACCATTCAGAGTTCATTTCTACTGTAACCTTAACCCTAACCTTAAAAATGCAGAATTAATGCCTAAACTTAAACTTAAACACTTCGAAATGTAATGTTTGGAACAACTTCCAAAATTTGACATTTGAGAAACATAGATAAACGTCTCACGTGAGACTGTGAGAGTTTGTAGGAGATAGCATGGCACATGGCAGACAGAGAGTGAGTTAACAAGTTGAATGTGGAAATTCGTCTGTTGATTTGCATTATGAAAGTGGAGTAGGGGGAAGTTTCCCTTTAGACACAGCTAAGGTCAGTTTAGCATCACACATATTGGGTTGAAGTTAGGACTTGGGAAATGTAAGCTGGTTCTAGGTCTGTTCTTACTGGAAGATTCCACCTAGATCAATGTTATTCTCAACTCCACAGATTGATTAGTGTTCCTGGTAGACTGTTACCTCTCAAAGCGCTGCTAGGCATAATTGTACGTTTTGGGTCTGTTCATTTAAGGCGCTCGGGGGCACACGCAGGCACACACACGCAGGCACACTACCGAATAGCTTCCCATGTGTACCTACAACATGTGTCTACTATGATATGTCCCACATGATGGGTCATAGCTCATTCATCCCCCTTCTGTCTATGGCATTGTTGTACAATAGGCAGACACACACACTGCCTATCCAAAATCAGACTAGCAACCACTGATAATCACTGATTATATGTCAATCTGGGCCCCCTCTCACTGGGGAGACAAAACCAGCAGTGTGTGTGTATGTGTGCGGGTGTGTGTGTTTGTGTGTGTGTGTGCACGCATGTATTCTGCGCATGCAATGTGTCTCCCTGTGGAGCACTGTAATCTCAGTGGAATATGCCAATGTCCAGATTATAACCTCTAGCAGGTGGAATGCCATTTTTTACAGCATACTATCCATCTGTCCCATACCAGGCAGACTGATGCCATGTGGCCCCAGACCATGCTCTCACAGCTGGGGATCTTCCAACTCTAGGACCTCTCCACAGTTGGCTTCGACCTAGTTCAGCTTTAAAATATAATTTAGAAGGAAAGTGTTTTCTTGAATCAAAAAGATGCTGAGGGAAATTGATTTGTCTCTAACTCACTTTCCAACTGCAAACCAGAAATATGAAGGACATTCACCATCGCAGGGCTCATGGGGGACAATAGAAGTTGATTGGGAAAATACTTCTTTATTAGCAACCCCTTATGAACAAGAACACTGCGTTCTGTTTATCTCCTCTGTCTCTCAGTCAGTGTTTGGTGGCGGTGCTGTCAGAGGGGTTGATGGAAAAGGACTCTTCAGCTATAATATAGCTGACAGAGACAGTACACTCAGCACTGTTTCAACTGTCAATAATTATACACCAGGTCCTGTGAGGGAACTGATAATTAGTTCAGTTATTGTCAGGGGCTGAGCATACACAACACTCTATAATAGCTGTATGAAGGTTCATATCAGTGTTATAAATGTTCACACACTGGCATTAGTTAAAGTGCCACAGACAGGGTGGTGGTTAGTCCAGTTTGTGTCACTCATTTATCTGAAGGTTCATATCACTGCTGTAACTTTAACAACTTCTGCAACAGACATGTGTACAGTCATTTGTAGTAAAGCCAGACTAGAGCACATGGTTGGTGTGTGTCGATGGCTGTAAGGCTAGTCATTCGTTCAATTAGAGAATGTGAATGTTCCCATTGATCGAACTCCACATCACACTTTTCATTACTAAATGAGAGATATACACTACCTTTCAAAAGTTTGGGGTCACTTAGAAATGTCCTTGTTTTTGGAAGAAAAGTACATTTTTTGTCCATTAAAATAACATAAAATTGATCAGAAATACAGTGTAGACATTGTTAATGATGTAAATGACTATTGTAGCTGGAAACAGCAGATTTTTTATGGAATATCTACATAGGAGTACAGAGGCCCATTATCAGCAACCATCACTCCTGTGTTCCAATGGCACGTTGTGTCAGCTAATCCAAGTTTTTCATTTTGAAAGGCTAATTGATCATTAAAAAACCCTTTTGCAATTATGTTAGCACAGCTGAAAACTGTTGTCCTTATTAAAGAAGCAATAAATCTGACCTTCTTTAGACTAATTGAGTATCTGGAGCATGTGGGTTTGATTACAGGCTCAAAATGGCCAGAAACAAAGATCTTTCCTCTGAAACTTTATCAGTTTATTCTTGTTCTGAGAAATGAAGGCTATTCCATGCGAGAAATTGCTAATAAACTGAAGATCTCATACAACGCTTTATACTACTCCCTTCACAGAACAGCGCAAACTGGCTCTAACCAGAATAGTGGGAGGCCCCGGTGCACAACTGAGCAAGAGGACAAGTATTTTAGAGTGTCTAGTTTGAGAAACAGACGCCTCACAAGTCCTCAACTGGCAGCTTCATTAAATAATACCAGCAAAACACCAGTCTCAACGTCAACAGTGAAGAGGCGACTCCGGGATGCTGGCCTTCTAGGCAAAGTTGCAAAGAAAAAGCCATATCTTAGACTGGCCAAGAAAAATAAAAGATTAAGATGGGCAAAATAACACAGACACTGGACAGAGGAAGATTGGAAAAAAGTGTTATGGACAGACTAATCTAAGTTTGAGGTATTCAGATCACAAAGAAGAACATTCGTGAGATGCAGAAAAAATGAAAAGATGCTGGAGGAGTGCTTGATGCCATCTGTCAAGCAAGGTGGAGGCAATGTGATGGTTTGGGGGTACTTTGGTGGTGGTAATGTGGGAGATTTGTAAAAGGGAGGGTAAAAGGGATCTTGAAGAAGGAAGATTATCACTCCATTTTGCAATGCCATGCCATACCCTTTGGATGGTGCTTAATTGGAGAAAATGTCCTCCTGAAACAGGATATTGACCCAAAGCACAGCTCCAAACTATGCAAGA